>NW_020954579.1:802909-938108 GCF_900497805.2 Vombatus ursinus | reverse complement strand
CTTTCTTTCTTTCTTTCTTTCTTTCTTTCTTTCTTTCTTTCTTTCTTCCTTTCTTTCTTCCTTCCTTCCTTTCTCTTCCTTCCTTTCTTCCTTCCTCTTTCTTCTCTCTTTTCTCCTCTTTCTCTTTCTTTTTTTCTTTCTCTCTCATTCTTTTTAGCCACCCTGTTCCCTAGCCTACCTTTTCTTCTTATCCTGCTCCACCCTGGCTTATCTTCTTTTTCTTTCTAGCTGTATTTCCCACTAATTTCATTCACATACTCTTGATTCTAGCCAAAATGGACTAATTATTGTTCTTTGATCTTGTCTTTCTCTCTCTTGCCTCCATCATATTTACTTCTGCTATTCACCATGCTTGGAAAAGGCTATTCTCATATCTCCCTAGTGAAATTCTTGCCTTAATAATAACCTCTGTGTGTGTGTGTGTGTGTGTGTGTCTGTGTGTACATGTATAATGTCTATATCTATAACTTTAAGGTTTGCAAAACACTTTACAAATATTATCTTTCCCCATATGTATAAGAGTGCTCCTATAACTTTCTAGTCAGAGTTTGGAAGAATCATGGAAGGCTTCATGGAAGTGGTAGCACCTGAGGTGGGCCTTGAAAAGAAAAGAATTTCAACTCTTTAGGTGGGTCTGTTATTCTAGAAGTTGTCACAGAGGCCCAAGGGCCTTATTAGTGTCCTGGGGAGACACTGAATCTCATTCTGTTATTATTATACTCTTTACTCATTGCAATCTAATCCTGAAGGTGAAGATGTAAGAGGAGACTATTCAAGGCATGGGGGAGGGAGTGAGCAAAGATATAGAGGGGGAAAGGGCAGAATTAAATAAAGGCATAATGAGAGTAGACCAATTTAGTTAGAACATTGACTACTTTTCCAGTCTTCTTACACTTTGCCTCCCTCCAGATACTCTTGGATCCAGTGACACTGGCCTCCTTGATTCATCTTCCCATTCCATAAACTCTAGTGATTAGCTATTGCCTCTAAGATCAAGTACAAAATCCTCTGTTTGGCATTTAAAGGCCTTGATAACTTGGCCCCTTCCTACCTTTCCAGTCTTCTTATACCTTACTCCCCACCGACATACTCTTTGATCCAATGACACTGTCCTGCTTTAAGTCTTTTTCAATGTGCACTTGTGAATATTTGTGTTTTAAGCATTTCTTTTGCAGTAGAGGGAATAAATAGCTGTCCTATACCTGATCTACATTATACATTGAATATTATTCTATTCCCTTTTGGAGAGACCCTAGATTGAGTTGAACTAAGCTTCAAGTGATTTTCCTCAGGGTTTTGAGCTCCAGGCTTAAAGAGCCAGAGAGCATGAGAAAAAAGCCTGACTCCTCTCTTTACAGGAGAGGTTTCCCCCAGGGCTGAGCCTATAACCTATGAACTTGAACTCAGAGCTAGGGCCCATTAGTGGGGGAAGGTATCCTCAGTCTTATGGGCTCAGAAGGCCTGTGGATACATGGAGAAAAGTAAGACTATTTACTTTGATATCTCTCCTCTTTTATCTCAAAACTTCTTGAACTCACTCTCCCTTCTCTCTTTTCTGTAGTTGCTGGTGAAGAGGTGGCTGCTCCTTGCCAAGACCAATTCCTTTACATGTACCCTTGCTTCCATTTCCTCCTATTCTCTTCATCAGACTGACCACTCCCTACCTCTAATCTTCAGTCTCTATTTTCTGATTGCATCAGTCGCCAAATCTTGTCCTTTCTACTTTCATACAAGTTCTGTTCTCTTCTTTCCATTCTCACCATTACGACCTTAGTTCTGGCCCTCATCACCTCCTATCTGGGTTATTACCTCCTTGAGGCCTTGAGGCCTCAATTCTCTCCCCTTTCCAATCTATTCTTCTACAGTTGCTGAACTGATTTCCCTAAATCACAAAAATGGCCATCACTGCCCTCCTCAGTAAACTCCAACGACTTTCTGTTACCCCCAGGATCAGCTATAAATTACTCTGTTAGACAACGAAAGCCCGCAACATGCCCTCAATCTACCTTTCCAGTCTTATAACACATTGTTGTCCTTCGTGTTCCCTATGGCCTAGTCAAACTGAAGTGTCATTTCCCATTTCCATGCCTTTGTATTAGCTGTCTCTCATGCCTGAAATACACTTTGCTAAAAATTCTTATTTTTCTTCAGGGCTGAACTTTTACTTTCTTCATGAGGCCTCAATTACTAGCGTCCATCCAAAATCACCTTGTTATCTATTTTATGTGTGTTTTGTTGTTCAGGAATTATGACATATACATGCATATATATTATATATTATATATTATATATATGTAAACTAGGATTATAGGGTCATAAATTGAGAGATAGAGGCCATCTAGTCATATATAATATGATACAATATAACATGCTATATATTATATTTATGTAACAAGGATCATAGGCTCATAAATTGGAGCTAGAGGCCATTTAGCTATATATAATATGATATATGCTATATATATTATATATATGTATAAATACACAAGGATCATAGGCTCATAGATTGGAGCTAGAGGCCATTTAGCTATCTATAACATGAAATAATATGACATATACCATATATTATACATATGTAACAAGGATCATAGGGTCTATGGTTTGGAGCTAGGGGTCATCTAATCTGCCTTTCTCATTTTACAATGAGGAGCCAAGGGCTGGGTCTATTTTGCTCCTGTCTTTGTATATCTAGCACCTAGCACAGTAGCTGAAACAAAGTTGTCACTAAATAAATGCTAGGTGGTACAGTGGATTGGGCACTTGACCTGGAATCAGGAAGACCTGAGTTCAAATCCAGCCTCAGATAGTGTCTAGCTGTGAGACCCTGGGCAAGTCACTTAACCTTGGTCTGTTTCAGTTTTCTCATCTGTAAAATGGAGATAACAATAACACCCAACCCCCAGGGTTGTTGTGAGGCTCAAATGAGATAACATTCATAAAGAGCTATCTAAATGCTAGCTATTCCTAATGGCTGATTGTTCGTTGGATGATGAATATGCTCTGTCCTTACCTTTCTCTCTCGGAAGCCTTTCCTCTCTTCAAGGTTCAGCTCAGGTTTTCTCTTTCCTATGAAACCATCTTTAATGCTTCCTGTTGTTAGTGCTCTGCTTCCGTAAAATAGCCTTTTATTGATTTATCTATGAACATATTATTTACAGAATGTGAGACCTTTGAGGGCACTTTTTTTCTTTTTTCATTTTTCTTGTTGTTTTCATTCAATCATTCCAATTGTATCTGACTCTTCATGACCCCATTTGGGGTTTCCTTGGCAAAGATATGGGAGTGGTTTGTCATTTCCTTTTCTAGCTCATTTTACAGATAAGGAAACTGAGGCAAACAGGGTTAAATGACTTGCCCAGGGTCACATAGCTAGTAAGTGTCTGAGGTCAGATTTGAACTCAGGTCTTCTTGACTCCAGGCCCTGCACTCTATCCACCGTACCACCTTGCTGCCCCCATGTTTATTTACCCAGTACCAACCATGCAATTTTTTGTCGAATTTAATTGAAGTGCTAGTAGGATTCCAAGAATGGGAGAAATGAGGGGGATTATGGTGTTGTCTCTTATCCTATCAGATTCACTCTGGAATCCCCTCAGTGAGTAAGTGAAGGGGCGTAGTGGGTTGGAGTGCACAGAGTCATCCTTATCCCCCGCCTTAATTCCTGTGGCATTTATCTATGGCACTGGTCTGATTTAGAGAGTTGCAGGGGACAGCAAAAGGAACCTACTTACCAAGTACTGAATATGTGACCTTGGATTCGTTAACACCCTGTGCCACTCCGTTGAGCCAAACAGCCTCAGAGAAAGGAGTATAAGAAACTTTTGAACAGGCAGCCAGGGAACTCAGTGGATAAAATGCTGGATATGGGGTCAGGAAAATCTTAGTTCAAATCCTGCCTCAGATACTTACTAGCAGTGTGGCTCTGACCAAGTCATTTAACCTCTCCCAGTTTCCTCATATGTAAAGTGGGGAAAACAGAAGCACCTACCTTATAGGATTGTTGTGAGGATCAGATAACATATATAAAGTACTTTGCAAAACTCAAAAGTGCTATATAAATGTTAGCAATTATTATTAGCAGGGGAACAACCTATATCTGAGTCACAGTCCCCTTTGACAAAGTGATGAAGCCTATGGGTCCCTTCTAAGAAGCATGTTTTTAAATAATTGAAGGGAATACTAAATCGCAGTTAGAGGTCAGTGAGTTCACAGACTCCCCTGAAATCTATCCATGAACACCTGAGGGGGTCCATGGACCTCCAGGTTAAGAATGCTTGCTTTAGAACGATGTCAGGAATATTCATTAACTCCCTGTGTGAACTCCATCGAGTTACTTTCCCTCTCTGGGAGTCAGTTTCCTGCTCTAAAAAAATTTTGGGGTTGCACTGGAATTTCTGTCAGATTCCCTCCAGCTGTAACAGCCTAGGGAAATCAACTTTGATTACACCCAGAAAAGAAGCAGGCCCCAAAGTAGGGAAACAATAGACCCACCCTGGGTCAAGAACGAGACCCATGCTGAAATTGCAAGGCTGAAGGCCTACCTTCCCAGCTGCCTTCTCCTCTGTCCCCAGCTAACCCTGAACTAAGCCCTGCTGCGTGCTTTGGGCTTAGGGTTTGTTATTGTGGTGGTGAAGCCTGGCCTGGCTCCCCCCCTGCAGAGCAGGAGGAGAGGGTTCCAGGGGCCGAATTCCTTTTCAAATGATATTCCCGTGGTTTGCTGAGCTGAGGCTTCACAGAGAGAACAAACAATTTGGAATTAAATGTCACTGCAAACAGACTCTGCAAATGAAGGTCTGAGTCGTCTCATTAGGGCAGGCAATGGTTTCCTCCTCCCTACCTCCCCAAGTGCCAAGCTGGACTCTCTTTGCCTTCTACAATCTCCTGTGTTTCGCAATCTTGGTATCCCAAGGCCTTCCCAAAGCCCAACCCTGCTTCCCCACCACCACCTCCGGCCAACCCTTGAATCCAGCTTTCATCACAGGCTTTTGGCTTTCCTGGGAGCAGGACGCCCTGCCCCAGAAACTAATGTTGCTGGAGTTTGCTGGAAATCCCTTCCCCCTGCCCCCTCGCTTTGAAGGGTCCAGGAAACCATTGCCACCATCTGCCTCCACCACCACAGAGCCAAGCTTCAGGATTAAGTTGCAATGTGTATGGAGCAGTGAGACTTGTTGTCTCTTCTGGGTCCCTTGAGGCCCCTGGGTCAGCTCTTGGGCCTCAATGACAGCTTCTAGGATTACAGACCCCTAAGGGCTAAGCAGCTAGGAAAAAGGGTGCCCAGAGGCAGGCCTGTTTCAATGTTCCTGATCTGACTGTAAGTAAACTATAAAGCTAAGAACAAATATTTACTCAGCATCTACTCTGCATTCAGCCCCATGCAGTGCTCAGATAGCCTGGGATGTCCAGGTACCCCATCCCAACCCCACTGCAAATACTTTCCAAATCTCCAACATCTTCACTCTCCAATCAATCAATACTTGCCTACTATGTGCTTGTCAATGAGAATACAAAGACAAAAGTGAAAATAATTCCTACCTTCAAGAAGCTTGTGTTGTCTACCTGGGAGAGACAAAATGCACAAGTGTGTGCATATATAGTGCAAAATAGATACAGAGATGTCAGGGGAGGGGGGAAGGAATTAATATCTGGGGGGATCAGGAAAGGTGGCCCTAGAGTTGAACCTTGAAGGAAACTAGGACTTCTTAAAGACAGTATTGAGGAGGCAAGGCATTTCAGGTATGAGGGAGATGAATGTCCTGTATGAGGAATAGCAAAATTCAGAGTGTGAGTAGAGGACGGTAATGGGTAATAAGGTTGTAAAGATTGGCTCCAGATTGTGAAAGGCTTTAAATGACCAAGACAGAGAAACTCCAATTCAAAATGTCCAGCAGGCAGTTAATGTGAGACTGGGAGACTAGAACTAGATATATAGATCAGAGTCATCTGTGTAGAAATGATAATTAAACTCATGTGAGTTGATGAGGTCACCAGGAGAGACAGCGTAAAGAGAGAAGGGAAGAGGGCCTAGGAGTCATAGCATGGTTGGTGACCCATCAAAGGAGACTGAGGAGTGGTCAGATAGGTAGGAGGAGAACCAAGAGAATGTCATGGAGGAGAGGTTGGTCAGCAGTGTCAAATGCTTCACAGAGGTCAAGAAGGATGAAGATTCAGGAAAGGTCATTCAATTTGGCAATTAAAGAGTGTTGGTCTTTTGGAAGGTGAAGCTAGGTGGCACAGTGGAGAGAGTACCTGGCCTCAAGTCTGAAAGACTCATCTTCCTAAATTCAAATCTGATCTCAGACACTCACTAGCTGTGTGACCCTGGGCAAGTCATTTAACTTTAGTTTCCTCAACTATAAAATGAGCTGGAGAAGGAAATGGCGAAACACTCCAGTTATCTTTGCCAAGAAAACCCCTAATGAGGTCATGAAGAACTGGACATGACTGAACAACAGTTTGGGAAGAGGGCAATTTTCTTTGAGTGAAGAGGATAGGAGTCAGGTTGTAAGAGCTTGAGAAATGAGGGAGAGGAGAGGATGTAAAGGCAATGATTATAGACAACTTTTGCAAGGAGATGAGTTGAGAAAGAGAAGGAATTATGATACCTAGTGGGGATGATAGATAGAGTCTAGACAGAGGAAGGTGGTTGTTTTTTTTAGGATGAGGGAGACTGGAGTGTGTTTGCAGATAGCGGGGGAAGCAGGTAGAAACAAGATTAAAGAGAAGGAGGAAGCTTGTGGGGGCAATGTGCTGGAGATTCATTTTACAGATGGGCAAACTGAGGCCCAGGGAGGATATGATCTAACAGGTAGTAAGTAGAGAGATAGCCTTTTTTTTTTTTAATGTATAGATAGGATAAGTCCTGGGATGATGGCACATTCTAGAGACAGCTAGTAACTCTATTTGTCTGGAAAACAGATTGTGTGAAGGAGAGTATATGTGAATTAAAGCTGAATAGGTAGTTTGGAACCAGATTTAGGGATGATGATGATTCCAGGCCTGGCACTCTATCCACCAAGCCACTTAGCTGTCTCAGATCAAGAAGATGTGAGTTCAAATATGTCCTCAGACATTTACTGGCTATGTGACCCTGGGCATTAAACAAATCTCTGCCTGCCTCACTCCCCTCATCTGTAAAATGAGGATAATGATAGCACTTACCTCCCAGGATTCTTATGAGGATAAAACAAGATAATATATGTAAAGCACTTTGCAAATCTTAAAGTACTCTATTAAAGCTAGGTATTTTTAGGTAGAACAACTTAGACAGTTAAAATACCATGTAGTCTGGGACTAGAGAGTTTTATATACTTCTAATCACCTTATCCCAGTGTATTGTTTCTGAATTTGCATATTCCCTTTTCCCTTATGAATAAACCCCAGAAACCACACTCTTGTGGTCCGGAATGTGTACAGAGTTGGTGTAAAAGGGAAAGAGAGGACAGAAGCTACAGTCAGGCAAGAAAAAAGGAAAAAAAGTATCTAAATCCCGAACAACATGCTGGCGCTTAGGGGAGGAAGGTTTAAGAAGCATTGGCTTTAGGGGTCAGTGAAGGTTCATGAAGTAGGGAAAGGAGAAAGCATTGCAGCCAAAGACAATGTCTCTGGGACTGAAGGAGTTGGAGTCCCCAGGGAAAGGAATCAATACCAGGGAGGATGGAGTACCGGATTTGGAGTTCCAAGATCTGAGTTTGAATCCTGGTTTTTCTGTTCAATACTTGTGTGACCTTGGGCAAGTCACTTCATCTCTAAAGACCTCATCTTCCTCATTTGTAAAACAAAGAAGGGTTGCTAGACGGCTTCCAAAGTCCCTTCCAGCTCTAAATCTGTGGTCTTACGATCCAGGGCTGGATTCTTCCCTGGATGGCATCACTAGGATCCTAACCAGCACTGCCAGAAAGGCAATGAGCTTAAGAACAGGGAGCCCAAGTATCAGTTCCCTGCTCCCCATCTTCAACTTCACCCCACCTAAACCCCCAACCAGGAGATCTGCACAAGAAACACCCTCCCGCAACAATCAGGTTAGGGACTATCCAGCACTCATTCATTTACATTCAGCAAACACGTATTAAATTGCCTAACTACTGTGCTCAAGGTGTGACAAGCAGTGTTGCCTAGTGGTGAGAAAGATGGTCTGGAGGCCAGGAAGACTTTGGTTAAAGTCCTGCCTCTGGCACTGTGACTTTGGGCAAGTCACTTAACCTTTTATTGATTTAGGCAACTTAGGTAATAAATTACTGGAAAGGTACAGCCTGCATTGTTCAAAGGAGTTTCCTTACAGGAAGTTCCCTATCCCATTGCTGTCACAGGGCCAATCCCTACCCCTAAGTGCTAGGCAAGCCCAAACCCTTGGGGAGCTGGAATTACATTTGGAAGTATATACATCTTCTTCTCTTCTTTACCCAATGATACAAGCTGGTTTAACTCAAGCACTGCTTTCCCCTGGCAGAGATGTGCTAGAGCTCAAGAGCCAATCATTAAATTTTCAGTGTGAGCATTTACACCATAGAAATTGGGGAAGATGATAAATTAGGGTTTGATTGATTGTTTCATTGTCTAGACCTGAGAAAGTGATAGAGAAAATATTAATAATGCAGATCAAAGTAAAAGTCTGTCGAGGGTATATTGATCTTCCACCTCCACCTCCCCAGTTAAGCTGATAATTAAATATCTACCAGCACACCCTTGGAATACAAATATGCACCAGCCCAGGTATTTTCTTGTCTTTGATGCTGAGGTCTGCTGGAGTCAGGGTTCTGTCTGACAGGTCGTTGCTTTGTCTGAACCAAGGAAGAAAATGTGTCTATTTCCTCTTCCAGTATTGAGAAGCTGAGGACCCCACCCTAATGTGCCCAGGATTTATGGGGCTGT
Source organism: Vombatus ursinus (assembly GCF_900497805.2). Taxonomy (NCBI): domain Eukaryota; kingdom Metazoa; phylum Chordata; class Mammalia; order Diprotodontia; family Vombatidae; genus Vombatus; species Vombatus ursinus. The sequence goes on along the minus strand of NW_020954579.1, from coordinate 929,240 downwards.
TTTAGGGAATATGGTGCTCAGGCTTCCTGCTTCCTGTCTTTCCAAGATTTAGGACAATGAAGCTCTTTGATTTTCTTTCTTTTTTTTTTTTTTTAAAGGCAATTGGGGTTAAGTGACTTGCAAGCTCTTTGATTTTCAAGCCTTAGATGGCAGAACTGGGGGTTCTGACAGTATTTCCTCCTATAATCCTAATGATTCCCTATCTCAAGCCTGAACTCATTTAATCTATTAAAAATTTTATTTAACTCAATTTTGTTTTATTTTCAGATTTTCATTCTTTACTCCTTGATCCTCCTCCCCATTGCGAATACAAGAAAAACAAAATTGACAAACATGTATAGTCAAGCAAAACTAAATCCTGCATTGGTCATGTCTAAAAAAAAGTCTTAATCTGTACCCTGAGTCCATCACCTCTCTATCAGGAGATGGGAAACATGTTTCATCATGAGTTCTCTGGAATTGTTATTGGTCATTTTGCTGACCACAATTCCCAAGTCTTTCAAAGTTGTTTATCTTGGCAATTTTGTTGTTATTGTATAAATGGTTCTACTAGTTCTGCTCACTCTGCTCTGCTCAAAAAAGTCTTTGCAGGTTTCTCTGAAACCATGCCCTTCATCATTTCTTTTAGCACAATGGTATTAAACTTATTAGTATTAATGATAGTACCATTAGTAATGTTTTTTATTATGAACACTATATTAAATTATAATAGTTATAAATATTATTAATAATAGTTTCATAGTATTAAACTAAAGCCAATATAGGTATTGACAGGTGCAGAGAGGTCACACATCAGGTCAGTGAGAAACACCACCAATATCTGTTTATTAGCAGAGTGTTTGAGGTCAACCTCCTTGGGTCATGGAATCATAGTGCTCTTCAGAGTTCTAGTCTAATCCCCAATTAATCCCACAATTCCTTGTTTCCTTTACCTGCCTCCAGGAGAACTATAAAAGTAGCTCCTGTTCATCATGGGTTCCCTCTTCTCCCCTACTCTATACCTTAAGACCCCTCTTTATCACCCCTTCCCATTTTCTCTTCTTTTGCTCCAGTCTCTAATAAAAAGGTAAGTGTGTACTGTCCTTTTTAAGGCTAAATACCTCACTTGTCCTCTTTTTCTCTTGTCTCTATGATCATTTCCACTTTTCTTCTTTTCTTTAATATTACCTTATCCACTTGTCCCTCAACTGCCACCTATGAATGTTTAGGTCTTACCCACCCTTAAACAACTTGCCATTCCTTCAAGCAAATATCGTCTATCTTCTTCCTTGAATAGCCAAACTCCTAGAAAGAGTTATCTACCCTCACTACCACCATTTCCTCACTCATTTCTCAATCCTTTGCAGTCTGGTTTCCTATCCTGTCATTCAACTGAGACTGTTCTCTTCAATGTTACCAAAGATGTCTTTGCTTCTCAATCTAACGGCTTTTTCTTAATTCTCATTTTACTTGACCTTTCTGTAGCTTTCAACACTACTGACCAACCCCGAAACCCCTTCCCTGGATGCTCAATTTGTCCTTGGACTCCACAGGAACTAGATGGTCATATGGACACAGTGTCAGATTCGAAGTCAGGGACACATGAATTTGAGTCTTGCTTCAGACACAATAACTGGGTGATTTTGGGTGAGTCACTTCATCTCTCTCAGCCTCTGTTTCCTCAGCTGTAAAATAAAGATAGGAATAACACTTCCTTGTGGGGCTATTATGAGGATCAAAGGAGATAACACACGTAAAGTGTTTTATAGACCTTAAAGCTCTCTAGAAATGTCAGCTGTTATTATGATGACTTCCCAGGTTCTCCTACTTGCCTACTCCTTCTCAGTCTCCTTTGCTGGACCTTTATCTATATCCTGCACCCTAAGAGTGGGTATCACCCAAAGCTCTGCCTTGGATATTCTTTTCTTATTTCTCCGTACTCTTTCCCTTTGTCATGTCATCAGCTCTTATGGGTGTCATTTTCTTCTCTATGCAGATGACTCCCAGATCTGCTCATACACACAGACACACAGACTCACACCTACACACACAGACACAGACAGACACACAGCCATACATACATCTCAAAAGTCTTGGTGCAGTTTTGAGCTTTATCAGTTTTAAGCTATTAAAGCTTAAAATTGCACTGACATTTGGGACTTTCTCTCTGTATGTGTGTGTATACATATGCATGCATATATATATGTATGTGTAGACACACAATATAAATATTATATATAACATTTATTTGGGACCCCATATATACATATATATTTGGGGCATGTGTATTTTAGATATATACATATATGCACATGTGCATACATGTATACACACATATATACATGCATATACACACACATATGGTGTACCAAATATATATATATATGTATGTGTGTATTCTACCCCCATGTCCCCAAACTTAAGCACCCTTTAAAGTTCTCCATTTCTTCTGATGGTATGACCAGGCTTCCATTCCCCAAACTTTACAATTGCAGAATGATGTGTAGGGATTCCTCTTCCCTTGATACCCACATCCAGCCAGTTGTCATGTCCTAACAATTCTACCTGTACATTTCTCACATCTGTCCCCTTCTGCCAACTCACCCAGCCACCATTTTAGTTCAGCTCAGCCCTTTGTCAACTTTCACCTGGACTATTACAATGGCCTCCTAATCAGTCTCCCTGCCTCTTTCTCCCCTCTCTAATCCATCCTCTACCCAGCTACCAGATTAGAATTCCTGAAGCTCATGCTTGACCATGTTACTCCTCTAATTAAAAAGATTCAGTGGTTCGCTATTGCTTCTACAATAAAATTTTTTTTTAAAAAACAAATGAACTCCTTTGACATTTAAAGCATTTCACAATCTGGCTTCAATCTAATCCTTCTAGATTGATTTCATATTACTCTCCCTCCTTTACATACTCTAGGTTCCAGCCAAACCGGACTCCTTGCTGCTCCTCACACACAGTGTGTCATCTCCCATCTCTACCTTTGCATACACTGTTCTCCACAGCTAGAATACATTCCCTCCTCTTGCCATCTTTTGGGACAACTATTTCCCTTCAAGGCTCGGCTAATGTACCATCTCCTGAAGCAAACAGTGTATTACAATAGAAGAGATCTGGGTCTGGAGTCAAAAGACTTGGGTTTGAATCTCTGTTCTCTCACTTGATACCTATGCAACCCATTCTCTGTGCCTCAGTTTCCCCATTTGTAAAATGAGGGGTTGATGTTGACGGTTTCTAAGGTTTCTTCCAGCTTTATGGCTATGATCTTTTTGGCAGTTAGTGCTGCCTCATCCCAAACAAAATTACTTCGTCTATATTTTGTTTTTATTTATCTGGTACCTGTTCTTTCCCTCGTTAAAATATAAGCTCCTTGGGGGCAGGGACTGTCTCATTTCTGTCCTTGTATCCCCAGTGCCATCTTGTATGTTGTTGAATTAAATTGCTGTCGAATTGGATTTCTCAATCCTCTCAGGACAGGGTCAGGGAGAGATAAGATTCTCACCTCAGAGCTGACTGAGTATTCCTCTTACAATACTCCCAACTAGGCTTCATGGGCCTCTGGCCACTTATTCTTTCTTCTTGCCCATCCGCAAAGAAAGGACAAAAAAGGGAAGGTTTTCTTTCAGGTCTTTGGGCAGATGCCATCTAGGAATAAGAGCTGGCAATCAGAAAAGAGGAAGGTTTCAAAAACTCCCTCCAGGTCCCAGGCCTGCCCGGAGCAATGAGAACAGTTTGAATTGGGAGCCATAAGAAGGAGGGTTTTTTCGTCCTCCTAAAATCTGCTACTGTTTGCCTGTTGTGTGGTATGATGGATCAGAGAGACCTGGGAGCTGGAAGGGACCTAAGACGCTATCTGGTCCCAGGCCCTCCGAGCAGGAGACTGAAGCCCGGAGAAAGGGGAAATGACTTGCCCACAATCACCCAGAGAGTAATTGGCAGAGATAGGACCTGGATTAGTCCCCACTTTCTGCAAAGCTCACCCCAAGGACCACACTGCAGCAGGCTCCACCCTACCCTTAAGTTCCCATTGTTTAATGTCATCACTGGTGGGGGTTTTCCAGCAAGGGCCCCTCGGTGCTAGAGCCTGACGCCTGACGGTGGGTATCCCGAGGCCTGACGGAGGAAATGCCAGCATGTCCTAGCCTGAGGCTGGCACAGAATGAGTGGATGAGACTGGAATGTTCCCTCCGACGTCAGAAGCGGCAGGGAGGGGTGCTTCGGGCTTACCCTTACACACATCCGGAGGTATCAAGGAAGAGTTGGCCACACCCCATGTGTCCACAGGCATGTTTTTTTTCAAAGAAGAAGCTGTGTAAATACAGCCAGTGGGCCCTTGAATCATTCTGGTGGGCCTTTTGTTCTTTCTCCCTAGAGACTCAGAAATTTACATTTCTTTGTCTAGTACTGAGTTTGGTAGAGCAATGACCTCACTTTTTGTCGCCTGTGTGTGTGTGTGTGTGTGTGTGTGTGTGTGTGTGTGCTGGCTGGCAACATGTTCTTGTGTGTACTTTGTCTCCTTCACCAGACTGGGAGTTCCCTGAGGGCAGGGGCTGTGTCTCCGCCATCACAAGACCTAGATTTAGAGCTGGAAGGAAACTTAGAATTCATTCTAGATCAACCTCTGCTCAATTTATAAGCAAGGAAACTGATCCCAAGAATGACTTGCCCAGGGTCACATAGATAGTAAATGTCAGAGCTGGGATTTGAACTCAGATCTTCTTATTCCAGGAGGCAGCTGGGTGGTGCAGTGGACAGAGTACCAAGTCTGGAGTCAGGAAGACCTGAGTTCAAATCCAGCCTCAGACACTTACTAGCTGTGTGACTGTGGGCAAGTCACTCAACCTTGTTTGCCTCAGTTTCCTCATGAGTTGGAGAAGGAAATGGCAAACCACCAGTATCTTTGCCAAGAAAATCCCAAATGGGGTCACAAACAGTGGGGCACAACTGAACAACAACTTCTGACTCCAAATCCCACACTTTTCCTAGTATACCACCTTGCCTCCTTTTTTGGCAAACAATCATGTAATACACAAGTATTTATTAAGTTACTACTACGTGACAAGCACTGTGCTGGGCATTGGGATACAAGGAGTACAATAATGCCTTCTGGCAAGGAGTTTACATATGTTCACGTTTATATGTCTCCCTCTCCCTCAGGCTAGGGACAGCCTCTCCTACTTTCTCTGGATTGCCCTGCCCTTTGTAGGGAGTATTGCCTGAATGATGGGTCACCACCCCATTAACTTCAAGTTGGGGGCAGAGAGGGAGAAGGGATGAAGAGTGGGTAAGGGGAAGATCCAGGGCTCCTAAGCCTGCCATGTGCTCTCTTAGTGGGCAAAAGGAGAGCAAGCCCACCTCTGCTCTGGGCCTAAGCATATTACTCCTAAATTTGAAGAATCAGCAGCCACTCCTAGGAGATTCCAAGAAATCCGGGTGGGGTCAGTCTGTCTGTCTCTCTATGACTCTGAGTCTGAGGGGGTGGGACAGGGGGAGGAGCAGGGCCCAAGCAGCTCTAAGGTGGGTGGGGATTTTGGTGGTGGAGTAAGAACAACCCAACCCAGGGTGGTGGGCCCTGTTTGCCTCTGTTGCCAGAAGGGATAGGGATGCTTAATGTCTTGGCTTGTCAGAGTCTATTTGTATGGTTCACAGATTTTGTTTTTGCTCTTTAGCTCATTGTTCAAGGACCTTCACATTTTGGCTTTAAGCTGTCTCAGCTTAGCCATTTATCTGTGTGACCCTGCGTAAGTTACTACCCATACTCTCTGGGTCTCAGTTTCCTTAGTAAAATAAAAGGTTTCTAAACTGCCTTTCAGTTTGGAAACCCACGATCCCACCTTTTCACTTTTATCCCCTATTAACACCCCTATATGATAGCCCTACACTTGTCAAAATGGATATCATCCATTCACCAAACCCTGGTACATCCATTCTCGCGGTTCCCTAAATCTGTAATGTCCTCACTGGGTTGGCTCTGATTTTCCAAATACTATTCGTCCTTTGAGGCCCAGTTATAATCCCACCTTCTCTCTTTATGCACTCCTATTGAAGTTACTACTGATGCTTCTCAATTAACACAAAATCTCAGAGTTGAAAGGGGACCCGGACAAGGGGTCATTTAAACCTCTTTTCTCTTATTTTTGAAATTATTTTTACAAGGACTTATTATCTCTCACTTCCACTATGCTCACTCCCAAAATAAACAGCAACAAAAAAAGAGAAGAAAAATACACCCCCATAAAAATATGCCTTGTCCAGCAAAATAAGCTTCCACATTGTCCATGTCCAGAAATGTGTCCCTTTCTGCATCCTGAGTCCATCACTGCTTTGCCAGGAAGTGAGACCAGTGCTTTAGCTCTGATTTTCTGGAGTCATAGTTGATCATTGCATTGATCAGGATTCTAATTTTTTTAAAAATCTGCATGATGTTTTCTTTCTATGAATTGTTTTCTTAGTTCTGCTCAATTGTATTGGTCAGTCAATAAACATTTATTAAGTACTTACTATGTGCCAGGCACTGACCTAGGTGCTGGGAATACAAATATGAGTAAAAAGAAGCTCAAAGAGCCTCGATTCTAATGGTGGAAGAAAATATAAGAGGGAGCTAAAAAGTAGTGAGTGAGTGAGTGTGTGTGTGTGTGTGTGTGTGTGTGTTGAGGTTGGGAGTGAGGGAAGAAGAACCCATGCAAGGTCATGGTGGTGAATTCCAGAGAATAGGAGATGGCTGGTCTAGAGTCTAGACCATTTCCTAAAATGGAGGCTCCCAGTAGAACCCACTGATGAGAGGAGAATCTATAGGAGCCGAATGAGGAGGCAGCTGAGGCTTGGTGGCAAAGTCTTGAGACTGAGTATTGGTTCATAGATATCACCCCAGTTTCTCAGAGGTCATCTAAATTAATCCCTAATTAATCCCATACAGGCTTGGGATTCCTTCCCTTCTGAAGAGTCATCATCCAGCTTCTGCATGTATGCTCCTTGATAGCAGAGACTGATTTGCAAATCTATCAATTAGCAAAGTGCCTGGCACATAATAAACACTTGGTAAATGCTTGTTGACTGACTAACCAAGACCTCCAGAGGTGGGGAGTTCACTGCCTTCCAAGGGAACCCATCCTATTTTTGTAAGGCTGTAATGGTTAGGAGGGGCCATCTCCAGTCATCCCAAACTATATCTTGCCTCTGGACCCAGATGGCTCCGGAGGAGAAAGTGAGGCTGGTGGCTTTGCACAGCTCTTAAATCCAATTCACTTGCAAGTCATAGCATCACCTTCTTGATGTCATGGTCCTCTTTGAGAATGAAGAACAAACAATAACAACGATAGTTAGGAAGATTGGGCAGCTAGGTGGCGCCATAGTGCACAGAGAGCCAGGCATGGAGTCAGGAAGACTCATCTTCCTGAGTTCAAGTCTGGCCTCAGACACTCACTAACTGTATGACCCTGGGCAAGTCATTTAACCCTGTTTGCCTCACTTCAGTCATCTTTAAAATGAGCTGGAGAAGGAAATGGCAAACCACTCCAGTATCCTTTGCCAAGAAAATCCCAAATGGGGTTACGAAGAGTTGGACATGACTGAATAACAACAAAATGGTTAGGAAATGTTTTCCTTATGCTTAAGTGAAATATGCCCCTCAACAGCATACTTACCACTGGGGTGGCCTTGGATCTGTCTTTTCTCTTTAGAGGGTTAGTGGTGGGGGGCCCCTCAGTCTCTTACCCTGTAAAATGAGGGGGTTGTACACGATGACCTTTAAGATCCATTCTGGCTCTAATCACTTATTCCCCCTGCTCCCTTACCACCACCCCTTACTCCTCCTACCATATGATAAATTCCAACCTTTGTCCCTAAATCTGCCTTGTAGGGCCCCACAAAAGCCTTATTCCTCCTGGATAAGAAACTGAGGCAAACAAGGTTAAATGACTTACCCAGGGTAACACAGCTAGTTAATTTCTGAGACCAGATTTGAACTCAGGAAGATGAGTCTTCCTGACTCCAGACCTGGAGCTCTATGTACTGCACCACCTAGTTTCTTTTCACCTTCTACCTCAAACCTTTCTTGATTCCCCCTTCTCCTCAAATTACTCTCTATTTCCTTTAGAATGAAAGCTCCTTGAGGATAAGAATAGTTTCACTTTTGACTTCATATCCCCAGGGCCTAACTTGGTTCCTAGAACACAGTGGATGCTCAGTAAATGCTTATTGAATGATTAACTGACTCGCATGATGCTGGTAGTACTCCTCAGGGCACACCACAGCTTCTTACTATCTTTGATTATTTAGACAGAAGAGAGCAATGGAGAAAATATCAGTAATGCAAATTAAACTTGTAATTGTGTCGAGTGTATGTTTTTTCTTAGAGTCAGTTGTTAAATATTTACTACCAGTCACACCTTTGGTTGGGTGGATTTGCAGATCTCTGACTCCTGCCCTGGGACCTTGGACTTAGATAGGTGAGTTTTCATGAGGCCACTTAACCACTACTCAGCCATTTACAAATCTCCCTCTCCATCCTGCTTTCCCACTCCAGCTCCCTCTTCCTCTGTATACTGTTCTCCCTTACTAGAATGCAAACACTTTGAGGGCAGAGACTGTTTTGCTTGTTTGGATTTGTATGGCTGGTGCTTAGTATAGTACCTGGCACATAATACATGCTTAATAAATGCTACTTCATCAATCAATCAATCCATCAATTAATTAATCCATCTGGCCCATCATTCGAATGAAGATGAACTTCAAGCCCCCATCCACTGGCCAATTCTGCCTCCTTTTGAACATGCATACTGTATTTCAGTGAGTTCTGGTCATGGGACTTTGTTTCCCCATGGAGGCAAGCACATGCTGAGATGCTACATATATTTTTACTCTTAGCATAGAATTAATAAATAAGTATTAAATAAAGCAAATAAATAAATAAGCATTACTTAACAACCAGAGAATATAACATATAATAAACATATGAGGCACATCCTGAATAAGTGACTGTGAGGTTGTTGCCCTCTCGAATCCCAGAAGTTTCTCTCCTTTTTCCCTCTGCCTCACATAGGATTGATTGATTTATGCCTTGTAGTTCTATGAAATATATAATTCAATTCTCCTTTGATCAGGCAAAGGAGTGTAACAACCTAATTCCCACAGGATGTTCGACTCACACTTCCCTCAGGACTGGTCATCAGTTGTAGTTACAGAAACTTTAAAATTGGCTTACTCCTGGTGTAAGAATGAGGATCTGTTACAAATTGGAACTCAGGAGGATTGGTGGTTCCATATCTCAGTTGTCCGGTGACTGGTTGGGTTGTCAGACCTCACACGGCTGCTGTTAACTTTTAATGGAGCAGGGTGAATGAAATTGATGGTCAGCCCCAGTAAACATCAGCATCCCCATTTCATGTCCTTGCTACCCCTTCTCCTGACATTGACTACCACCTTCTGTGGCCCTTCTTTTCTCTCTTCCCCCGGCCAAAGCCCCCATTGTTCCTTGAAGCAGTGGGGGGCAACATCTTGGAGTTATGGGTATGAATAAAGCCAGGAATATGGCTTGACAGGAGAAAGATAATGACTTTGTCCCGCTGGGCTCAATATTTATTCCTATGCCTTTCCTATGCCTTTCTACCTCTTATTCATTTATATGAGAGACCAAAATAATTTGAAGGATTGAAAAACTGGGGGAGGGAGCTGAAACTCAGAGGGTTTTTTGAAGAAGAGCCAGCTAGATGGTAGAGTGGGTGGAGTACTGGTGCCAGAATCAGGAAGACGCAAGTTCAAATATGGCTTTGGACACTTACTAGCTATCTGACCCTAGGAAAATCACTTAACCTCTGTCTACTTGATTCCTCACAGCGCTTCTTAAACTGTGAATTGTGACCCCATATGGGGTGACAAAAAATTTGGCAACAGTAAAAGGTGAATGTGCAATGACCAAAAATTAATTAAAAATTAAAGGCATAATGAATCTGAGGTGGTTCTGCATCTCTCAACTTCATTGCAGCCTTGGTTCTGAATACAAAGCATGTGCACTTTGTACTGCACATGCTCTCAGGCCACGCAACACCAACGAAGGCTGCTGAAACTAGAAAACGGGTCTCAAGTGGAAAAAGTTTAAGAAACCCTGAAAAATGGGGAAAATAATGGCATCTACCTCCTAGGGTTGTTGTGAGGATCAAATTAGGTAAATAATTGTAAAAAAGTGCTAGAACATAGTAGGTGCTTAATAAATGCTTATTTGCACTAGTCATCATCATCCTCATCATCCATTTTTGAAAGGGCAGCCTTTCAACCAATGCTGACCTGATGCAGTTTCGAAATCAGATAGTAAGTGGGGAAGCATAAGGAATTTCTAACTCTAAGTAAGAGTGGTGATTCTCTGATAGACACCCTGCCTTGAGTGAGAAAAACATAGAAGCTGAAAAGATCCAGACTTATTAACAGATTTTAGCCTGTAGATACGAGCTAGCCAGGATTGTTCCAAAAAACTTGGTGCTTAGGTTGAGGGGACTGTTCTGTTTTATTCTCAATGTCTAGCACAAAGCCTGTCATACATGTAAGAGGCCCTAATAAATGCCTGTTGAACTGAATGAAATGAATGGCTTCCTTGGAATGATGAGGAAAAGTAAACATATAGGTGAGCTGTAGTCGCATTTTATTTTTAAGTTAATTTTCTTTTCAATGAACAAAAATCTATTTTCTCTCCCTAATCCCTTCTTTCCCTACTCCTAATTGAAAAGTAAAAACAAAGCCCTTATAATAAATAGACATGGTCTAGCAAAAATAAATCCCTCTATTGGCAGTGTCCAAAGAAAATGTCTCATTCTGCGTCCTGAGTCCCTCACTTCTCTTGTCAGGAGATGGAGAGCATGTTTCATCATGAGTTTTCTGGGAACTGTGGATGGTCATCGCCTTGGTCAGAGTTCTCATGTCTTTCAAAGTTGTTTGTTTTACAATGTTGTCATTATTGCATAAATTGTTCTTGTTCTATGAGCCATGTTTAAAAAAATTATTCCTTTTGTTTTTACATTACATTTATTTCCAAATACATCCCTTTCCCTACCCCCATCTAATAAGTTTTCCTTTGTAAGAGAGATTTAAAAAAATAATTCAGCAAAACCAACCAATATATATCAACCACATTTGACAGTATATTATTATAAATACATAGGCTCACATTCAGGATTATAGAATTTAGAACTGGAAGGACCTCCAGAAGTCATTAAGCCCAACTTCTAATTTTTCTAATTAGGAAACGGAGACCTAGGGAACTTGAGTGATTCACTTAGCTATTAAATAGAATAAACAGGCTTTGAACCCAGGCCCTTTGACTTTAGAGTTGGGACTTTCCCCACTGTACCACCCCTGTAGTGAAAGGAGGAAGGGAGGTGTATTTTCTCAACTCTTTTCTGGAACTAAGTTTGGTTAGTCAGTCGACAAACGTTTATTAAGCACTTACTATATGCCAGACACTGTGCTAATTGCTTGGCTTGCGGTTGTTTAGCATCCCATTTCATTTTTCCATTGTTGATATCATTGTGTGGATTGTTTTCCTTGTTCTGATTACTTTACTCCTGACCCTATTATAGAAGTCTTCCCATTTTAGGGAAATTTTTTATATTCACCATTTCTAATGGCACAGAAATATTCCATTACATTAATTTTCTGCAGGTTGTTTAGCCATTCCTCAAACAATGGATATCGACTTTATTTCAAGTTCTTTGTTAAAAACAAACAAACAAAAAGAGTAAGGGCAATGAATATTTTGGAAGGTGTGGAATCTTTCTGTCTTTGAGCTCCCTGGGGTGTGTTCTGAGCAATGGGATCTCATGAACTCTAGTTCTGAGTGAATACGTAGCCACAGACTTCTTTGAACCTAGGGTAGTCATGTCTAGGAGAAACTCGGCAAGATGTTGGGTGCCCCAAGTATTACACATGGAAACTATTTTCTAGCTGTGCCTTTCCCATACTCTGCTTGTATGATTGACTTTTTGAACCCATGTATAGTATTTTACATTTTTTTGGTTTGTTTATTTGTTCCTGTGTTTAATCCATGTGGATAACTCCTTGGAGTAAAAGCTCCTTCCACAAATTCAGATCAGCAACTTGTTTGTAACTTGTAATTTTAGGGAGGTGCCTGGGTCACTCAGTGAAGTGACCTGCCCAGGGTCATGTGGGTAGCATGTGTCCAAGACAGCTCTTCCTGACTCCAAGGCAGGCCCCTCCATTCACTGTGCCCTGTTGCCTCTCATTTAGCTTTATTAAACTTTAATCTTATTAGTTTCAGCTCATCATTCTAGTCCATTGAGATCTTTTTGGATACCAGCTCTGTTATCCAAAATATTAGCTGCTACTTCCAGCTTTATGTCATTGGCAAATTGGATGTCCTTTCATTGATTTAAAAAGGGAAGCTGAGCAGCTCAAAGCCAAGGAGAGCATTAATAGTGCTTCACTAGAGACCTCCTTCCAAAATGATACCAATTAATCAAATTGGCACTCATCTTCTGTCTTTCATTGTAGTTTAAAAATGTTTTTGGGAGACTGTTACGGTATAGCAGAGAGTGCACTGGATTTGAAGGCAGAAGACCTAGGTTAGAATCTTGGTTCTGCCTTTTATTAGCTGTAAATGCACTTAACCTTTTTCGACTGATGTACTTTTTCGATAGCTGGGCTTTCAAGTTTTGGCTCTAAGGAAGGGAAGGGCATCAGCATTTATATAGCACCTACTATGTGCTAGGCAACTGCTGAGTACTTTACAAATATTATCTTGCTTTCTCCTCGCAACAACTCTTCAAGGTAGGTGTTGCTACTATTCCTATTTTACCATTGAGGAAACTGAGGTTAAATGACTTGCCCAGGGTCACACAGCTAGTAAGCAACTGAGGTCAGATTTGAGCTTAGGTCTTCCTGACTCCGGACCCAGTGCTCTTTCTACTTCACTACCTAGCTGCCTCTTCTGTGGGAAGGGATATATGGGTTCTGACCCTTTGCTAAAGAATATGTGTGAGCAGATGTTCCTGCATGGTCTCTTGGTTTCTAAGATGGGGATGGGGGGTGCGGAGGAAAGGATGGGGAGTTTGTGCCAAAGAGGAGTCTGGAAGGGTTGTCTTCTCCGTGGGCCATGAGGAACCAGGAGAGCTGGTCTTACTCTCTTTTGAGGTAGCCTCTTTCTTGGAATACAGTCAATGAGGGCTCTCCCTTGGACTCCTAGGGATGCGGTGTGCGTAGGGGGAGGGATTTTCTCTCTCTGCCGTGTGTGTAGCCGTTTTGTCTGCTGCTGGGGAGGAAAAAAGTCTGAATTACCTCTCTTTAGGTTTATTCTCCCTTATGACTGAACTCAGGCCTGTTTGAGCCTAGAGCTTTAGTGGGGTTCCCCTTGGGCCATGAATGTCAAGCAAAATCAGGATATTTTGAGTGTTGTCACATGAATTCCCTTGGGGATCTTAAAAGGAACTCTATACCTAAACCTGGCTCTCCCAGCCCCCACCTCCCCCAGCTTCTCTATTTCTGTGGATGACACTTCGATCCTCCCACTCACTGGGGATGGAAACCTCAGCCTTCTCTGACTCTTTCCTCTCCCTCCCCTTCCATGATCTAATCAGCTACCAAGCTCTGCTGATGCTATTGCATAGCTCTCTTACTTCTGTCCCCTTCCCCCTACTCACACCAGCCAGTCTAACTCAGGCCAGTCCCACCCAACCCAACAAGCATTTGTTAAATGCCTGATTTGCGCAATGCCCTGGGAGTGTGAAGGCTAAATGGAAGGTCTAGGTGGCTTTTAGGTCCTTATCACCATTTTTAACCTCCTAACATGTCTTCTTTCCTGAGGCCTCCTTCCCTGTAAGAGCCATCCATCTCACAGCTGCCAAAACAACCTTCCAAATGTACTGGTTGGGGCATTGTGTTCACTCCCTTACTTAACAAACCGATTGCCTACAGTACAAAATACAAGCTCCCTAATCTGGCATTTAAGGATCTTGACAATCTGTTTCCAGCCTGCCTTGCCTGCTTCATTTCAAATTACTCTTTCCTTTAGGCACTTTATGTCCTAGTCAAACTGCACCGCTCTTATTCCCTAAACTCAGTATTCTGTCTCCCACCTTTATGCATTCATTCTGGCTGTCCCCAAGCCTGCAACGCACTCCTTTTCCAGCCCTGCCTGTTAAAAGCTTTTTCTTCCTTTCAGGCCCAATTCAAGGGTCACCTCCTTCTTGAAGCTTTTCCTGAACCTCCCAGTTGAAAGTATTCTCTTCTTTCCCAAATTGTCTAAGTATTCTGTCTTGATCTCACCTTTACTCTCAATTACAAACTATGTTAAATAGGGTTTCACAAAAGTCTAGAGCAGATTTAAGCTTTAATCGTTTACATATTTACTTATATGTGTACATGCATCCCCCCTATGGAATGGAAAGTCCTAAGAAGAGACATCTTTCTTTCTTCCTTCCTTCCTTTTTCTTTCCTTTTCTTCCTTCCTTCCTTTCTTTTTCTTTCTTTTTTCTTCCCTCCTCTCCCTCCCCCTTCCTTCTTTCCTCACTCCTTCCCATCTGTTTCCCTTTCCCATCTCCTTCCTTTCCCCTTCCCTTTTCTTTTTTCCTTCCTCTTTCTTTCTTCCCTTCCTCATTCCTTCCTTCTTTCCTTCCTCCCTCCCTTCCTCTACCTTTCCCATCTCCTTCCTTTCCCCTTCCCTTCCCTTTCTCTTTCCTTTCTTCTTCCTTCCTCTCTCCCTTCCTTCCTTCCTTTTTTCTCTTTCTTTCTTTTTTCTTTTTCTTTCTTTCTTTCTTTCTTTCTTTCTTTCTTTCTTTCTTTCTTTCTTTCTTTCTTTCTTTCTTTCTTTCTTTCTTTCTTTCTTTCTTTTCTTTCTTTCTTTCTTTCTTCCCAGTGCCTAGTTAAAGATTTAAATTGCACTAAGACTTTTGGGACAGCCTGTATTAGAATTAATCTGCTCTATTTGTCAAATTGGATTCCCCCTCCCTGCAAGAGATTGTAAACTTCTTGAAGGCAGGGACTCTGTATTTTTTCATCTCTTTATCCTCATCACCTGGTACAGTGCTTTGTATATAGTGTTTATAGGTGTTTAACAAGCATTTAAAAAATTGAATACTATGTCCCTCAATCACTTATCAAGCATTTTTTAAGCTTCTGCTTTCCACCAGGCACTGGAGATCTGAAGGAAAAAATTTAAAAGATCTCTTCCCTCTAGGACCTTGCATTCTATAGGGGGAAAAGAAAATGTATGCAGAGCAATTTTTGGAGTGGTGAGGGGGAGAGGGAATGTGGCTAATACCTGGTATTGGTGGGGGTAAGAGAGGATTCAAGAAAGACTTCATGTAGGAAATAGTACTTGAGATGAGCCTTGTAGTAAGCTGGGTATTCTAAGAGGCAGAGGTGAAGATGGAGTGCATTCCAGACACGGGCAACAGCCCGTGCCAGAATCAGGGTGGGAGATTAGATATGTGTGACAAACAACAATTAAGCCATTTTGGTTGGAACACAGAATATGTTAAGGAGAGTAATGTAAAAGTCTGGAAAGTTAGACTGGAGTCAGTTTGGGAAGAGCTTTAAATACCAAACACAAGAGTTTGTATTTTAAATGAGAGGAAATAGAAGCTATTGGAGCTTTTTAAACAAGGGAATGAATGATGTAGTTAGACTTGAGATTTAGGAATATAATTTTATTTTATTTATTGTGAGGCAATTGGGGTTAAGGGACTTGCCCAGAGTCACACAGCTATAGCTACTTATCTACCAGTGAGTGTTATGTGTCTGAGCTACTTATCTACTAGTGAGTGTTATGTGTCTGAGGCCAGATTTGAACTTAGGTCTTTCTGACTCCAGGGCTAGTATTCTATCCACTGTGCCACCTAGCTTCCCCAGGAACATAACTTCAGAAAAGGTCGAGAGTAAATTGGAGTAGGGAGAGAATTAAGGCAGGGAGACTAATAAGGAGGCTTTGGCAATAGTCCAGGCAAGAGATGATGAGGGTGATGGCCCTGTAAGTAGAGGGAAGGCAATGAGTTTGAGAGGTGTATTGTCAGCTAGGTGGCGCAGTAGATAGAGCACTGGGCCTGGAGTCAGGAAGACTCCTCTTACCGAGTTCAAATCTAGCCTCAGACACTTACAAGCTGTGTGACCCTGGGCAAGTCACTTAATCCTGTTTGCCTCAATTTCCTCATCTGTAAAATGAACTGGAGAAGGAAATGGCAAAACCACTCCAGTATCTCTGCTAATAAAACTCCAAATGAGGTCACAAAGAGTCAGACATAACTGAACAGTGATAAGTGGAAGCAGAATGGATAAAATTGGGCAACTGATTGGATTTGTGGGGTGAAAGAGAATGAGGAGTTGAGAATAGTTCCAAGATTGCAAATCTGGATAACTAGAAGATGGTGAGAACTTAACAGAAATAGCGAAGTTAGGAAGGGGGATTTTGGGGGAGAGGAGATGAATTCTGTTTTAGACATGTCGAGTTTGAGATGCCTACAACATATCCAGTTGAAACAATCCATTAGGCAGATGATTTTGTGCAACTGGATATATATCTGAAACTCCTTCAGAAAAGTTGTCATCAAGATGCGGGAAGACCAAAGGTTAGAGTGGCACCAGCAAAGCTGCAGGTCTTTTAGGTTTTGATGGCCTCAAAAGAGACTTCTGAGGAGCAGTCATAAAGCTGGATGCAGAGAAACCGTGTGGAGAGGTAGAGGAGAGGCAGGCGCTTCTGTAGTCCCAACAGCAGCTTGTGCACGCTTCTCTAGCTGAACTGGCAGAGAATGGGGGGAACTAGGTACTGCCTCGGACAGAAAGCAGGGAAAAGTGGAACTGAGACTTTGAGTTGTAGCAGAATATGCATCAAAGTGGGTCGAGATGCAGTTGGGTGGGTGGATGAGACCATGTTCCCTTCGCTTAAGGGGCTTATACCTAGGTCTAACTGGGGCGCTAGAAACTATATGTTTCAGAATAATATTTCAGTACTTCGAGGATCAATGATTCCATGAGTTTGGGCATTCCTTTCATGCCCCAGTAGATATAGCCAAAAACAAACAAACAAATTGCCTCTTGGCCTGTCTTCTAGAAATAAGATAAAGACAACAATAAAAATGTGGGTTATTGGTTTTTTTTTTTTGGTGTAAACCTTTGATTTCATCAGTGTAGGGAACTCCTGGTGTGAAAAGTCTCTCCACCGATGCATATCAGCAAGAAAAGACTGGAGCTGAGGGATGATGGTGGTGGATGAACGTAGTCCATACCCCCTTTCTTTCCCCTTGTTTATCTGGAGCAGGAGAGCCATCCTCAGTTTATTTGTATGACCACTCACTTTATTATTTTCCTTCTGACCAGTGGAAAGAAGAGGAAGAAGAAATTTAATGGGTTGCAGCTGTCACAGCCTGAAAGTAGAAATATGTTCCTTTAAATGCTTATTTGTATTTCCGTGTATTTTGAAATTTCTATGGTTACTTACAATAATTTACTTCCCAGCCTACAAGTGCATAATTTGGGATTGAGAGAGGTGAATGCCACCTCAAAGGGAAAGGAAATCTTCTTCAACTCAGGCTGAAATGGGGCAAATAGTTAATTAAAAATTTTTTTTGCATTGTTAGTAATCTCTAAGATATCCATACCCAGGCTTTTTTTTTTAATCCAGGGAAAAGTTTGAGAAGGAAACAAGTCAGTAGCAGTGAGAGGTGGGGCTTCCCGTGTTTGTTCAGGCAATCATTTTACACACAAGACACAGCTAAGTTCTTTACTCCTACCCCAAATCTGGCTACTAATCATTCTGGTTATTATAATTAGTTGTTGTTCTTTTCTGAAAAACAGCATGATGTAGGAGATAGAAGACTGGCCTTGAAGTCAAGGAGATCTGGATTCAAATTCTGCCTCTGACACATTCTATCTTTGTGACCATGGACCATGTATGTCCCAAGGTAAATCTCTACGACCCTTATAGATGAGTTTGCAGATCTGCATTGGTGGAGAGACTTTTCACACCAGGAGTTCCCTACACTGATGAAATCAAAGGTTTACACCAAAAAAAAAACCAATAACCCACATTTTTATTGTTATCTTTATCTCATTTCTAGAAGACAGGCCAAGAGGCAATTTGTTTGTTTGTTTTTGGCTATATCTACTGGGGTGTGAAAGGAATGCCCAAACTCATGGAATCATTGATCCTCGAAGTACTGAAATATTATTCTGAAACATATAGTTTCTAGTGCCCCAGTTAGAGCTAACTATAAGCCCCTTAAGGAAAGGGAACATGGTCTCATTCATCTTTGAACCGCCGCAGTGCATTCATGCATATGGTTGGTATGTGCTAAATAAAGGATTGTTGATTGACTGATGTTGTCAGAGGATATGTTTTTTTCTTTAGGCCCATTGAACCACAGAATGTTAGATTAAGAATGAACCTTAAAGTCTGAAGAGGAAACAGAGGCCCTGGGGATTTGATCAATATCACACTGATTTAATATCTGAGCCAGGACAGGCTCCTGTCTCCTAGGCCATGGCCTTTCCCACTGCAACTTCAGTTAGTCAATCAACATTTATTAAGAGCCTACTATATGTGGGGCAGCTAGGTGGCATAGTGGATAGAGTACCGGCCCTGAAGTCAGAAGGACCTGAGTTCAAATCCAACCTCAGACCAAACACTTGATACTTATTAGCTGTGTGACCCTGGGCAAATCACTTAACCCCAATTGCCTAAAAAAGAAACAAACAAACAAAAAAAGGAGCCTACTATGTGCCAAGCACTGTGCCAAGCTCTGGAGATACAAAAAAGGCAGAAAACAGTCTCTGCCCTCAAAGAGCTCAGTTTTTCTTTGTAAAAGAAAAGTTTTTAGTAAGAGTCCAGATTTAAACCCAAGTTTTTTTGGCTCCAAATCAGTTGCTTTCTACTATACTACAAGGAGGCCAGGTCCCTGAGACTCTCTGGATCTCAGTTTCCTCCTTTCGACCCCTTTCTCTCAGGCTGACCACTCATCCTTCTGCCTCTTCCAACTCTTACGGCAAGATCCCCACTGGGTCCCTCTGAG
Organism: Vombatus ursinus; assembly: GCF_900497805.2. Classification (NCBI taxonomy): domain Eukaryota; kingdom Metazoa; phylum Chordata; class Mammalia; order Diprotodontia; family Vombatidae; genus Vombatus; species Vombatus ursinus. The sequence goes on along the minus strand of NW_020954579.1, from coordinate 910,248 downwards.
ATTTGCCACCCTCATTGCGATGGAAAAAACTGTGGATTTGAGGAGTCATGGCTCTGTCATTAACTAGCTGTGCGACTGTGCCTTCTCTGGGTCTCAGTTTCCTCTTCTGTAAAATGACGGGGTTGGATTGGGTGATCCCTAAAATTTTTTTCTAGATTTAAATCCGTGATTTGCTCTTTCCTCCATGATGAGCGAGTCTCAAACCCAAATGTTAGTCTGATGGTCTTTTGATGCCCCCTGGTGGACAGCCACCTTCTGTCTGTCTAGCCACAGCTACCTAGTAAGAGGGGAAGTCCAGGACCCTGCATGTGACTGGTGTGGAAGTGAGGGGGTGGGGTAAGAGGAGAGACATATATTTGGAGACAGGAAATAACAACCCCAGTGCATTGTCTCTGCTTCCTAGAAAGGCAGTATGGCTATATGCCATTACAAGTACACATAATAAGGTATACATATGATCCATTGTGTGTCCCTGTATTTCTGTATACACAACTCATTACTTCTTCTGGGTGTCATACAGGTAACTGTACATGACAGTCAGCCACAAACCCTGGGTTCTAGTTGGCTCTCCCATGAGATCCCTGGGCAGCCTTGGACAAGTCACTTAGGATTAGTTGAAGAAACTGGCAGAGAAGAGAGATAGAGGATACATGATGCCTGTTTTCCAGTATCTGAAGGACTTTTATGTGGCAGAAGGATTTGCCCACGATTACATGACTGGTTAGTGGCAGAGCCATGATTCAAACCCAGGTCTTTGGACACCAAGGCCAGATTGTTTCCAATTACACAGAAGGAGGCAATACCAAGGTGGGACTCCCTAGAGGTTATGTTTGACCCCAGAGGGCAGAACTAGAGATTGGGTGGGTGCTGCCAAGAGGCAAATTTAACCTTGAGAAAGGGAAAAGCTTCTTAACAATTCGAGCTGTCCATAAGTAAAATGGGCTGCCTCTGGAGAAGGAGGGTTTCCTCTCCTTGGAGGTCTTGAAGCAGTCTGGACAACCACTTGTCAGGTATGTTGTGGCTTTGACCTCGTATCTTGCCAACTCTAAAATTCTCTGATTCCATAAAAGTACTTCCCTCTCTGGTCCTCAGTTTCTGTAACTAAAATGAGGACATTGGCTGAACTGATTCCTAACGTCCCTTCCGGTGTGATCTCTGATTTCTGATTCTAGGAATCTGTCACGGCCCTTTCTCATGTCCCTCAGAGAGAAATGAAAGAGAAGCCAAAACTCTTCATGAGAAAAGAGAAAAACCAAGAGTTTAAAAACAAGTCAAACGTAGATATATAGACAGCTTTCCCCCACCCCCTCTCCTGTTGGAAACTCCCTTCTTGTCTCTTGGGTCTGAAGCCACTTGACTATGAGTGAGGAGGGGGCAGTTGTGGTTTGAATCTGAGCTAGTATTGATGGGGGAGGGGGAAGCTATAGAGCAGGGGTTCCTAAGCTGGGGTCTATGGATGCCCACAGAGTCTGTGGGCAGATTTTAGGAGGTCTATGAACTTGGAAAAGAAAAAAAATTACATCATTATTTTCACTGACCTGTAACTGACACTGAGCATTTCTTTCAATTATGAAATAGGCAACAAAGATTATTCTGAGAAAGGCTGTTCACCAGATTGCCTCCAGCTCACACCTGGACCCCAGACCTCACCTGGTAACACTTACATCTTCCTTCAGCCCCTTTCCTGGAGACATTCTCACTCTCAAAGCCCCAGTTTCTCCCTAGCAAACACCTACTCAAGAAAGAGGCCCTCTCATCTCTCACCCCTTTGTTTTCTTTCTGAGAAAGAAGCATTTCCAGCTGCAGGCAGTGAGGTGCTCCTGGCTCTTAGCTCTGTCCATATTTCTTATGTTGGCATCATTCACCTAGGACTAGAGAGGGCCAGGGACTTGATCAAGGTCACACAAAGAAACTGGAATGGAAAGCTTCCTTGACTTTTTGGGCCCATTCTTTCTTTCTTTCTTCTTCTGTTGTAAATTTTTGTAGGAGTATTTGTATTTGATTTTTTAATAGTATTTTATTTTTTCCAATTATATATAAAGACAATTTTTAACATTCATTTTTACAAAATTTTGAGTTCCAAATTTTTCTTCCACCTTCCCTCCCTTCCCCTCTTCCTTAAAAGGCAAGCAATTTGATATGTTATATATGTGCAATCATGTAAAATATATTCCCATATTAGTCATGTTGTGAAAGAAGAAACAGACCAAAAGGAAAAAACACACACACACACACAAAAATTGAAGAAAGTGAGAATAGTATGCTTCAATCTGCATTCAGAATCCATCAGTTCTTTCTTTGAACGTGGATAGCATTTTCTATCATGAGTCCTTTGGAATTGCCTTGAATCATCGTATTGCTGGGAGGAGCTAAGTCATTCACAGTTGATCATTGATATTGCTGTTACTGGATACAATGTTCTGGTTCTGCTCATTTCACTTTGAATCAGTTCATGTAAGCCTTCCTGGGTTTTTCTGAAATCCCTCAGGCCCATTCTTTAGTGGCCTTGCCCCTGAGGCATAGGACATCTGTTCGACTAGGCACTGAAAGTGTCTGCTTAAAGTTCAGGTAGGAAATGGTAATCCTTTTGAGTGTCCCTTCTGGCCTAATTCTTTATCTGAGGAGGAGTGGAAGGGTGAGACAGACCAAGAATGGAATTTAAGCCTTAGGTTTTGGTAAATCCCCTCAGCTCACTGGGTGAATCCCTTGGGGCACTGGTTTCTACAATTATCTAGAGCCTTAACTAAGAATGTTTTCAGTGGAAGCAAAAACAGTTGCAACAATATGAGGGTGTGACTTGTCCAAGGTCATATAGCTACTGGAGGAAACAGAGTTGGGATTTAAACCCACCTCCCCTCCATGCACCCTACAATCCAGCCATATCAACTTACTTGCAATTTCTTAAACATAATACCCCAGTTCCCATGCTTATGCCTGGAATGTTCTCTCTCCCAGCTTCTTATTCTTAGAGTTCTTGCCTTCTGTGAAGACTCATCTTAACCACTACCAACGCCTAGAGGCCTTTTCTGGTCCCCTCATCTGCAGGTGCCATCCCCTAGAGGTGGCTAGGTGGTAAAGTGGATGGAGAGCTGTCCTGGAGTCAGGAAAACCTGGTTCAAATCCCACCTCAGATACTTACTAGTTGTGTGACCCTGGGCAAGTCACTTAATGTTTGCCTCAGTATCCTCAACTGTAAAAGTGAAAGGTGGCACTAGATGATCTCTAAGGTCCCTTCCAACTGTAAATCTATGGTAATAATAACAGCAAATACACAGAGCATCTTTATTATCAAATTTGAAACTCATACCTTGTCAGTACCCTTGCTCCTAGAACCTTTCTCAATCCCTTTCATTATGAAGAGTAGAGATTTCCCCCCAGATCCTCCATTTAAAGAGGCTGCCCAGGCCAGCCATCTCTTTATTTCTCACCTGGCCACACTCCTCTGGACCTCATCATCATGCCCCCACATCAAATACCTAACCCCTGCCATCCCCACCCCACTTTTCAGCTTTTTTTTATGAGTTGTCTTTCCCCCATTGGCCTATGAGCTCCTTGAGAGCACTGACTGTCCTTTACCTTTCTTTATATCAACAGTGATTAACACAGTGCCTGGCACCTAATCGGTGCTTAATAAATACTTGTTATTAACTGATCTCATTTGTTCCTCACAATAACCCCTAGAGGAAGATGCTAGGTAGCACAGTGATGGCCAGAGTTCAAATCCTGCCTCAGACACTCACTAGTTCTGTGACTCTAGGCCAAGTCACTTAATCGCTCCAAGCTTCAATTTCCTCACCTACAAAATGGGGGGAGGAGGAAAGGTTGAACCTGATGGTGCTTCCAGTTCTAAACCCAGGATCTGATGCCATTATTATCCCCACTTTACAGAGGAAACTGCGGCTGAGAGGTCTCTGGGTACTGTAGTCCCAAGCACCTACTTTCTTTTCTCTTTTCCTTTATCCCCCCTCAGTGTCTGCATGCTCCAGACCACAAATTGTGTTTTCTAGATTAATTTAGGAAAGAAAAGAGACTGTACAAATTCAGAAATAATACTCCAGGGTAAGGTAATTAAGAAATCTCCCTGGTCCCAGACTGAGCGGCACCTCCGCTTTCTAATCTAATTCTTAACTAAGATTCCCCAGGCCTAGTTTGGCCAGTCCTGATTCTAAGGAGGCTGGCGTTTTAGCAGGCTTTCCCAACAGAGAACTTCCAAACCAGCTTTGGTTCCTGTCTCCTAGCTGGAGATTTAATCCCCCCTTCCTCTTGGCCAATCAGAAAACCCCTTCAGAATGAACTGCTTTGATAACTAGAGGCCATCTCTCAATTAAGGGGAAACAAGGAAAGGCAGGCAGCCTAGACTCCCCACCTGGGGAGAGGAAAACAAACACACAAACACAATAATTCAACCTTATACACAGGTCACCGCCCAAGTTCATAAGTGACAAATCCTTTTCTTACTTTGCATAGTTATTTCCCACCCTCTCCAGAGATTCATAATAGAGCCTGGGCAAGACATTTAGGTATCTCCCTAACTTGGATGAGAATTCTGTGATTCTAGTAACTACAATTTTTTTTTTTCACATGGGACAAGAAGCGTAAAATGCACCTGGAGAAGTAATGCTACACGTGCCCTCAAATGCTTCTGAGAAAAGCAGTCAAACATGGGCAGGGAAGGGGGGGTAGGGCTGAGTTGTAGTTGTCATACCAGCTGGTTGCTTCTTATTTCCATTAGCTAGAGACCAATCTCAGTGACTTCTGGCTTGTGGGAGAACAGCAAGTGATACTAGTGCCTGGTAACTTTTGCGACCTGTGACAGAGGTCCGGTTACCTACCCTAGTTATGCTCTAGTGATAGAAGGGATGGGTAGAAAGGACTGAAGGCAGGGATTCAGGTTGCTAGCTCCTGATGTGGCATGTGTTGTTCTCTCCCCCCCCCCCCACTATTTCCTTTCCATATGATTCTTGGTATTTTAGGAGGAGGCGGTTCTACCTTTTTCCAGTCTTGTCCCACCTAGAGTTGCCAATAGATGAGTGTATGATTGACTTGGTCAGCCGGTTTTCACAGAATCTGCATTGTGCAGTGGAGTCAGAGGACCTTGGTTGGAATTCTATCTCTGCTGCTCACTACCTGCATGACATTGGTCAGTCAGGCAGTCAATAAATATTTATTAAGTGCCTACTGTGTGCCAGCACTGTTCTATATACAAAGAAAGCTAACAGTCCCTGCTCTCAAGGAGCTCACAGTCTCTTGGGGGAGATGATATAAAACAACTATGTACAAGCAAGACATTTTGTTGTTGTTGTTGTTGTTTCAGTTGTGCCTGACTCTTTTGTGTCCCCATTCGAGGTTTTCTTGGCAAAGACACTGGAGTGGTTTGCCATTTCCTTCTCCAGCTCATTTTACAGATGAGGAAACTGAGGCAAACAGGGTTAAGTGACTTGTCCAGGGTCACACAGCTAGTAAATGTCTGAAGTCAAATTTGAACTCAGGAAGACGAGTCTTCCTGACTCCAGGCCCAGCACTCTATCCACTGAGTTCAAATCATGCCACACACATTTAATTGTGCCACTTAGCAGCCCTGCAAACAAAATACATACAGGGTAAATTGGAGAAAATCAATAGAGAGAAGTCACTAGCATTGAGGGACCAGAAAAGTTTCCTGCAGAGGGTGGGATTTTAGCTGGAACTTGAAGGAAGTCAGGAGGTAAAGATAAGGAAAGAGAGCATTCCAGGAATGGGGCATAGCCAGGGAAAATGCTCAGAGCCAGTATGTGGAGTATCTTGTAGAGGGACAAAGAGGCCAATGTCACTGGATCAAGGACTTTGGGTGAGTTGGCTAATCTCTGGGCCTCAGTTTCACCATCTGTTAATTGAAGAGATTGGACCAGATGACCTCTAAGGTACCATCTTAGCTAAATCCAAAGGCATACATGGTGGTGATGTTTGTCCTTTGTTCTCAAAGAGGACCTAAATGACATCACTATGTTAGAGTTAAGTTACAGTCTGACTGTGGTTGATCAGACCAATACAAGCTCAGAGTCCTCTACCACAGGTTGGGCACAAATGGTCCATACGAACATTTGGGGTGGATTCTCTAAATCTGTGCATCTTGTGTTTCTTTTGAGCTACTTCAATTCTGCTTTGTTCATAAATCACAGCCCTTTCTCTAATGAGGGCACGCCACGCTGGGCGGTCCGGTGCCAGCGTCTCCCATGTCACACAATCAATTCCAAAGTTCTTAAAGGAGACCTCGAGAGTGTCCTTGTATTGCTTCTTCTGACAATTCTGTGAGCGCTTGCCCTGTGTGAGTTCTCCATAAAATAGTCTTTTTGCAAACGTATGTTTGGCATTTGAACAATGTGGCCAGCCCATCGGAGTTGTGCTCTCTTCAGTAGAGTTTGAATGCTTGGCAGTTTAGTTTGAGAAAGGATCTCAGTGTCCAGTACCTTATCCTGCCAGGTGATCTTCAGAATCTTCCTAAGACAATTCAAATGGAAGTGTTTCAGTTTCCTGGCAGGCACTGGTATACAGTCTAGGTTTCTCAGGCACACACCAATGAGGTCAGCACAACAGCTCTGTAGACCTTCAGTTTGATAGTGAGTCTAATACCTCTTCTCTCCCATATTTTCCTTTGGAGCCCCCCAAACACTGAGCTAGCTCTGGCAGTGCATGTGTCTACCTCATTATCAACGTGTACATCCCTGGAAAGTAGACTGTCAAGGTAAGTGAACTTATCCACAGCATTCAAAACCTCTCCATTCTCTGTAACCAATGGTTCACATATGGATGGTGTGGTGCTGGTTGATAGAGCATTAGTGTTTTCTTGGTGTTAATTGTTAGGCCAAAATTAGCACAAGCAATAGAGAATCAATCTATACTTTGTTGCATCTCAGTTTCAGAAGCTGCATTGAGTGCACAATCATCTGCAAACAACAACAAATCATGCAGCAACACTCCCTCCACTTTAGTCTTGGCTTGTAGCCTTTTCAAGTTGAAGAATTTACCGTCAGTGAGGTAGCTGACCTTGATGCTATGTTCTTCCTCATTGAAGGTATTTGACAACATGGCTGAAAACGTTATGCTAAAAATCATGGGAGCCAGCACACAGTCTTGTTTCACTCATTGGTGACTGGGAAAGCACAAGAGCATCGTCCTTTATCCAGAACCTGGGCAAACTTGCCATTGTGAAAATGACATACAATACTGATGAACTTCTCCGGGCAACCAAATTTTGACACAATTTTCCATAAGCCCTCATGACTGACAGTATCAAAGGCCTTGGTCAGATCTACAAACATTGTGTACAGACCTCTGTTCTGCTCCTGGCATTCCTCCTGGAGTTGTTGGACTGCAAACACCATATCGACCATTCCTTAGACCTTTCTGAAGGCACATTGGCTCTCAGGTAGATGGCCATCTTTCAAGTGAAGGATCAGCCTGTTAAGGAGGACTCTGGCAAGAATCTTGCCAGCAGTGAGACCCCCTGTGATCGAAACAGGATAATCTATTTCCTTTACCTTTACAGAGATGGACAATGGAGGCATCCTTGAACTCCTGGGAGATAACTTCCTTTTGCCATATAACCTGGAAAATCTCAGTCAGCTTTTGTGTGAGCAATAGGCCCTGTCCTGACCTTGTAAATCTCAGCTGGAATAGAATCAGCACCAGGTGCTTTGTCACATGAAAGGAGCCTAATGGCATTCAAAACCTCATCTTCAGTTGGAACTTCAGCCAGGGAAGGATTGACTTCAACCTGAGGTAAACAGTCAATGGCTTCAGGATTGATTGATGATGGTCTGTTGAGAACACTATGGAAGTGTTCAGCCCATCTCTCTAGGATCATGTCCTTATCATTAATCAACGTGGCTCCATCAGTACCAAGTAGTTGAGATGTACTATAGGTCTTTGGCCCATAAATAGCCTTCAGGGCTTCATAAAAGTGCTTTGGATCGTTACTATCAGCATAAAACTGCCTTCTTAGCAAGCTAAGAACCCTGTATCTCCCTAAGCTTTGCTTGTACTTTACTTTTGATGGAATTAAATGCTGCCTTCTTAGAGATGGATGACGTATCCTGCTGGTAAACCCTGTGGAGTTCTTGTTTTTCATCTAGCAGCTTCTGAATTTCCCCATCATTTTTGTCAAAATGAAGTACTATACACCAAATCTCTGAAAGCTGCCCACTCCTTTTCTGCTCCACTGTTGCCAACTGTGTATTGGCTCAACTTTCCCTCCAAGTTAGCAACAAATTGTTTCGACCCAGGAGAAGTGCTCTAATCTGTTGACATTAATTCTTCTGGTAGTCATTTTGCCTTGGGGCTGCTGCTTTTGTTGAATGTGAATATTTAGCTTGGAGAGGATAAGTCTATGATCAGTCCAGCACTCTGTGTCATACATTGCCTTCTTCACTCTCGCATCCTGTCTGTCTCTTCTCCTTATAATCATATAGTCTATTAAATGCCAATGTTTGTTGCCATGGTGCATCCATTAAGTTTTATTGCATTTAGATAAATAGAAGACAGCGTTGGTGATGAGAAGGTCATGAGATGCATAATTCTTCAGTAGTAAGTGACCATTGCTGTTGTTGTTTCCAACTCCATTCCTTCCAAGGACTCCCTGCCATGCCTGTTCGTCTGAGTCTACTCTAGCATTAAAGTCACCCAGAATTATAAACTTGTCCTCTTTGAGCCTTCATTTTTTTTTTTTTGGTGAGGCAATGGGGGGGTTAAGTGACTTGCCCAGGGTCACACAGCTAGTAAGAATCAAGTGTCTGAGGTCAAATTTGAACTCAGGTCCTCCTGACTCCAAGGCTGGAGCTCTATCCACTGCACCACCTAGCTGCCCCCAAGCTTGTCCTCTTTTGGCATACTGATGATAAGGGTTTCCAAGTCGTCATAAAATTTTTCTTTGACCTCATCCGTTTTTGTCATGGTGGGAGCATAGGCACTGGTGATGGTGGCGTGGTGTTTTTCTACAAGTGGCAATCTCATTATCATGAGCCTGTTATTCACTCCTTTTGGAAGTCATACAAGCTTATTGACTAGATTAGTTTTGCTTGCAAAACCTATACCAGCTTTACAGCTCTCCTTTTCACTGCATCCACTCCAGAAAAACGTGTATCCAGCTTTGACTTCAGGAAGCTGACCTTCATTTGCCAGCCTTGTTTCACTCAAGGCTGCTATTTGGATGCGATACCTGCTGGGTTCTCTTGCAACAAGAACTATTTGTCTTTCAGGTCTACTAGATTTTGTGTTGTCTATATATGTACACACATTCCATGTACTGATGATGAGTGGAATCACCTTTGCAGAAGTTTTTGTACATTTTTTTTTGGTGTGTTTTGATCACAGGGTGGGATCCCTTCCTGCTACAGTAATCAGGCCAGGGTTGAGTAAGCAGACAATTTTTAGGGCACCTTTTCTAGCCCCTTCCTCATACCAGAAGGTGAGCAACGTGATCCTTAAAAGGCTGCTTAGACATCCAAAGGCCTGCTGAATCCCATTGCTGCTTCCAGTGAGAAGACGACCCTATGGTCTGCGTTGCCTGTGTGCAGGGTTTTGATTACAGCTCCCAGTGTTTCCACACCTGCTGATAGCCATACACAGAGTGTGAGTGGAGTGTCTAACCTGTACTCTGTGCATCCCTATTTCTAAATCCCAGTCCTAAATTAGTTACCAGTATTGATTTATGGCTGGGCCTAGAGTCCCGAAGATTTGTCTTTCTGCATTCAAATCTAGCCTCAGATACTTACTAGCTGAGTGACCTTAGACAAGTCACTTAACTGTTTGTCTCAGTTTCCTCATCTGTTAAATGAACTGGAGAAGGAAATGGCAAACCACTCCAGTATCTTTGTCAAGAAAACCCCAAATGAGGTCATGAAGAGTCTTGCATGACTGAATGACTGAACAACAAAAAAACATTGAAAATAATGGTTGAGTTGTTCCATCAATTAATCAATCAATCAACAAGCATTTATTAAATGTCTTTCCTTTTTTTTTTTTTGGCTAGGCAATGGGGTTAAGTGACTTGCCCAGGGTCACATAGCTAGTAAATGACTGCACCACCTAGCTGCCCCAATGTCTTCCTTTACTAGGTGATAGGGATGCAAAGGCAAAAAAAAAAAAATAATAATAATGAAGATCTTTGCCCTCAAGGGACCTTCTACTGGAGGAAACCACATGTCTACATACAAGTAAATGCAAAAAATATACAAAGTAAATATATGGTAATTAGAGGTGTGTGTCTGAGTAGTATTAACAGCTGTGGGGAAGGGAAGGTGATGGGAATCAGGAAAGGCCTCATATAGAAGGCAGCACTTGAGCTGAGCTTTGAAGGAAGCTGGGCTTTCCAAGAGGCAGATGTGAGAAGGGAGTGTATTCCAGCAGGGGGTGGAGGGGTAGGGAGGGTGGGGGAGACAACCTGTACAGAGATGGCAGATGGAATGTTTTTACATGAAGAACAGCAGTTAGGCTGGTTTGGCAGAAATATAAAGTTTATGATGAGAATAATGTATACTAAGTCTGGGAGAAGTATAGACGGAGATCAGATTGTGAAAGGTTTTATTTACCTGCCAAACAGAAAGGTTTGTATTTTATACTATTGCAGGGGGTCTTAACTCTTTTTTTTTTTTTTCCTGTCATAGATTCATCTGGGAGTCTGCCAAGGCCTATGGACTCCTCAGAATCATGTTTTTAAATATATAAAGTAAAAGACATAGGATTACAAAGGAAACCAGTTATATTAAAATAGTTATAAAATATATATATATATTTTTAAAAAACGATTCATGGACCCCAGTTTAAGAAGTTCTATATTAGAGGCAAGAGTGAGCCATTCAAGCTTCTTGAGAAAGGGAATAGTATAGTTAGACCTATGCTTTAGGAATGCCAGCTGTGTGGAGGACAAATTGGTGGAGGGAGGACTGGGAAGCTGAGAGACCACCTGGGAAGTTATTGTAATAGTCCTTGTGAGAGTTAATGAAGATGTGGACTTTGGTGGTGGTCCTATAAGTAGAAGAGGATGGGTGGGGGAGATGCTGAGAAAGAATGGAAAATATTTGGCAACTGGTTGGAAATAGAGAGTAGGGTAGAGAGGAGAGTTAAAGATGACTCCAGGATTAGAAGTATGGGTGATGGGGGCAGCCAGGGGCGCGGTGGATAGAGCACCGGCCCTGAAGTTGGGAGGACCTGAGTTCAATTCTGGCCTCAGACCAAACACTTGATACTTACTAGCTGTGTGACCCTGGGCAAGTCACTTAACCCCAATTGCCCCCCCCAAAAAGAAGAAGTTTGAGTGATGGCAGCAAAGTGATTCAGTGAATAGAGCTCTGGGCCCAGAGTCAGCAAGATCTATTTATCAAATAGATGAATTTATCAAATCCAGCCTCAGACACTTGCTGGCTGTGAGCCCTTGGCCAAATCACTTTGTTGCCTCAGTTTCCTCATCTGTAAAATGGGGATAATAATAACACATTATCTCTCAGGGTTGTTGTGAGGATCGAATGAGATTATATTTATAAAGCATTTAGCATATTTCATGGCACATAGTAGGTGCTATATAAATGCTAGTTATTATTATTGTATCATTATTATTAGCAGCAGTAGTAGTAGTAGTAGTAGCAGTAGCAGTAACAGCAGCAGCAGCAGTAGCAGTAGCAGTAATAGTAGCAGCAGCAGTAGTAGTAGTAGTAGTAGTAGTAGTAGTAGTAGTAGTAGTAGTATAGTGGTGGTAGTTTCCTCAACAGGAACAGGCAAGTCAGGAAGAGGGGTGGGTTTTGCAGGAAGATAAGGAGTTCTATTTTCGACTTGTGGGTTTTGAGACCCTCCTGGAATGTTCAAGTGGAGCCTTCCTTCAGACAGCTGGTTATGTGGGACTGGAACTCAGGAGCAAGATTAAGATTGGATGTGGAGATTTGGAGTTGTCTGCATAAATGGTAAGTGAACCCATGAAAGCTGATAAGATTATCAAGAGAGTAGATGTAGGAAGAGAAGAGAGAGCCCTGGGAGTAACGCCCACCCTTGGGGTTGTGTGTGATAAATGGATCATAGATTTAGATGACCTCAGAGGACATCTGGTCCAAGCCTTTCATTTTATAGCTGTTGGAAGGGAGACCCAGAAAGGTGATGCCACTTTCCCAAGGTCACACAGGTAAGTAAGTGGCAAAACTAGGGTTTGAATCTAGAACTTCTGACTTTACACCCTATAGAGGGGACTGAGCATGGAGAGAACCAGAGGAGAGAAATGTCACAAAAACCCAGGGAAGAAAGAAATATCTAGGAGGAGCACCAAATCCTGCAGGGAGATCATGAATGATGAGACTTGATGAAGAGCTATGAGTTTTAGCTCAGAAGAGAGACTAGGGTTGGCTATATGAATCTAGGAGTTATCTGCATAGGAATGATGCTTATACATACTGGAGTAGGTAGGGTCTTCAGGAAGGAAGATATAGAGAGAAAAGGGTCCAGGTTAGAGCCTGGGAATGCATCTGCTAAATAGTATTCCAAGCTGAAGAGTCAATGTTATCAAGGTAGCAGTGATGGAGAGGGCACCCTTATTCATGTTTCTATTTAGGGATGGAACCTGTGATTTAATTGGCATAGGGAATTGTCTCTACCAGTGCAGGTTGGCACTTTCTCCACAATTTATAATTTTAGAGAGTTGCCCAGAGGTTGTGACTTGCCCAGGGTCACATAGCCAGTACAGGTCAAAGCCAGGGCTGGAACCTGGTCTTCCCCATTAAGCTCTCTATCCATTAAACTACACTGCCTCTCAGATCTAGTCAAGGCTGGTTTTTTAGTTCTGACTTTTGTGATTTTAGCCCTACCTCCCATGGCAGGCTTCCTTTCCAGGGTTCCTTCCTGCCCCCACCTGCCTATAGTGATGTATGGGGCTTCATGCTCTGCAGCGCTCCTGTCTTTGTCCATCATGTTCTCCCTGGAATGAGCCAGGAATGGGCTCTCCTATCCGGGATATGGATGGGCTCCTGAGTAGGGACAAGCCCAGCATGAGAATGAAGCAGCTGCCTCCCAGCTTCACTTCAGCGTCTGCTGATGATTTTTCAAGAGACTGATTCTGGGGGAGGGGCAGGGCTGTTCTCCAGGCTTCTGATCAGATGGGGGCCCCAGGCAACCTTGTTCCAGAGTGGGAGATGTCATTCACTGAATTTATAGATGCTAAATGGATTTGTTTTTCCTTTTCTTTCTTTAAGGAGCTTAGCCTGGGAGAAAAGCAAGCTGGAGGGCTTAAGGGAGAAGAGCCCATAGTCAGGAATTCCTTTAAAAACACTGATACCTAATGTCCAAAGAAAAAAACAGGACGATTCATTACTAGTCAACCCCTAGCTGTCGCTGTGCTTGGAAATAAGGACAAGCAGAAAATTATCTACATTCTCTCTTCAGTATCCCATGATCCTTATGGAAACCTGTCACACTGAACTGAATGACATTTACTGTGACAGCCTGGCTTGGGTGATACTGTGAGCCCTATTTGGGTCCCATACATGTTGCAGCTTTGACACCATCTTCTACATGAAGCCTTTCTTGATTGCCCAAAATGATAGTGCCCTTCCTCCCAGACTACTGTGTATTTAACTACTTTGTGTATATATATTTGTTTTATGTTCATGCTGTATATATTTTATATGTCCTTGACGTCTCTTCCATTAGAATGTAAACTCCTTTTGAGCAGAGATTGTTTCATTATTTGTCCTCATATGCCTAATGCTTGGCATGCAGAAGGTGCTTAATACATACTTGTTGATTGATTAATGGGGAGAGAGGAAGGGGAAGACATGAAACCTGTCCTTGGGAAGTTCCCAGTCCCATGGAGGAGACCCAATTCTTGCCCTTCTGGCACTCCCTGTGTGACAGGGGAGACAGTTCATATTCTTAGAGAGTTTCCAGTATTATTGGATTGAGATTCCTTCCCCTTGCCTTCAGAGAATGTTTGATCTAATGAGCATAATTGTACTAGTTGAACTCAAGATTCTAAGTCAGAGGTTCTTAGTGTTTTATTTGTATCAGGGACCCCTTGGGCAGTCTGATGAAACCTATGGACCCCTCCTCAGAATGCTCTTAAATGCACAAAATGAAATGCACAGGATTAGAAAGGAAACCAATTATGTTGAAATGAAGATATGTATGTGCATGTGTGTCTGTATACCTATGTGTGTATATATGTACATATGTAAAAATATACACGTGTATTTCTTTTCCAAGTTTACAGACTCCCTGAAATATGTCTACAGGTCCCTTTGGGGTCTGTGAACCCCAGGCTAAGGACCACTGCTCTGTACCACATGTACTAACAGGGGAGATGTAATCCCTGTGTTCTTGGAAGTGATGGGGTTTCATTCAGTTTCAGAAGCCAAGACCTTTGCCCCTTTTCCCTTTGCCCCTTTTTGCCAAAAGGAATTTGGCTCCCATTTGTTTACAGACCCCAGAAGACCCTTAAACTTTTAGATCCCTTATCTCCCTTTGAAAGCCCTGACCCTCCCTTTAGATCTTATTGGGATGCCTTTCAAACTATTCCCATTGTCTCTTCAATATCTCAGACCTTCCAATGGGAATTCTCATCTAGACCCTTTTCCCAACCACCCCTCCTCCTCTGGCCACCCAAAGTTACTTTTCTGTATATAAGATCCACCCTGGCCCCCATTCAAATGCTGAGATTTTCTCATGCCCAAAAGGCTGAGACTCTCATGCCCGCTCATCCTCGTCCAGTCCTTGTCCCTCGTTACTAATCTTTGGATTCCTTGGGAGTCTGGCCTGTATGTTTTATCTCTAATAAACTTTTTCTCTGGCTGGAAGAAGATTTGAGTTGAATTCTTTCAGGCAGGGTCCGGCGCCGCAATCTTGGGGTTTCCGAGTACCCCAAAACCTCTACACCTCTTCAGAAGGTCCCAGTCTAATCTAGACTCAGGTTCAAATCCTGGCTGCTCCTTATCATCTGTCAAATTGGGCAAATTATTTCACCTTTTTTGTCTGCAGATTCCCAAGCTGTAGAATGAACTGGCCGGACGACAAAACCTCTAAGGATCTTTCCAGCTTAAATTCTACAATGAAGCAACATAGTTCTCCTACCAGGGAGCTCTCCCAGTCTGATGGGTAAAGACATGGGCACCTTATAACACAAGGAAAAACTGAGGCTTGGACTCACAGTGTCTATGGGCCTAAACCAGAGCCAGAGCTAGAAAGTACATGTTTGCTAACTGTAGAAATGCATTATTATGATTTTTATTATTACTATTCCTCTCCACCCTCTCCCACTAAAGTTTCTCTTGTGTGTTTTATGCTGGTCTAGAGGTGACCTTAGTTCTCTGAAAGGTTAGGAAAACTTGGAGCTCAGGCAGCTTAAGCTAGATAATGTGTCTACCTGATAGCCAGCCCAGCTAAGTCTGGAGATACTTGTTACCAAAGCATTCACCTCCAGGTAATGAATTTTTTTTAGAGATTCTTCATCATCAGCATAACAATTATCCCTCTCCCTGAAATGGTTTTGTATTTACTTTATAGATGCATGTTATTTCTTCTAGAAGAGCATAAGCTGCTTGAAGGCAAGTACTTTTTCATTTCTGTCTTTGTGTATCCAGTACTTGGCACAGTGCCCAACACACTGCAGGTGCTTAATAAATGCTTGTTGACTGATGCAGTAACAACAAAAAAATAACAATAACTGACATTTTACAGAGTCAGTCAACAAAAATTTGTTAAGCACTTACAATGCTTTAAGAATTGCAAAGTGATTCACATGTTTCCTTATTTGATGATCAGGACACTCTGGGAGGTAAATGGTGCAGTTATTATCACCATTCAACAGCTGAGGAAACTGAGGCTGAAAGTTGTCTTACCTGAGGACATGGAGCTAGTGGAAGGGTTGTGATCTGTGTTGGTAAGGGAGCTCGAAGAAGGATGAATTCATCATCATCTTCTTCTTCTTCTCCTCCTCCTCCTCCTCCTATTAGTACTCTTTGTCTTGTACCACGTTGGACATGCTGGAAAACCTTCGTTTGCAGGTGTGCTGGGTGAATGTTGAACAACTGGTTGTCTGAACAACACACATTTAGGATGGTGCCTGGCATACAGCAGGTGATTAATAAATGTTTGTTGACTGACAACACTTTCTGTTTAATCTGCATTATCCATATTTACTCCATTACTTTCTTAAGTCTAGACAACCAACAAAACAATTAATTAAACCCTGATTTGAAACCTTTGCCAATTTCTAAGATGTAAATACACTGAAATTTTAATAATCAGCTCTCCTGAGCTGTCCTCCTTCTCCTGCTCCCCCCCCCCCCCCCCTTCTTCCTGAAATATATACAAAAGCCCTCTCTCCTCCCCTCTGCCTCATGGAATCCTTCCCTTCCTTCAAAGCTCAGCTCAAGTGCTGCCTCCTACAGGAAGCCTCTCTTGATCCTTCTGGTTGCCCAAGCACCCTCTCTGGACATTGCTTGTATCTTTTGTGTTTAATTTTTACTTACGTGTTGTCCTTCTCTCCCTCTCCCCAGTAGAATGTGAGTTCCTTGAGGGCAGGAGCTGTTTCATTTTTGTCTTTGTAAACTCAGGGTCTAGCATAGTGCCTGGAACATGCTTAATAAAAGCCTTTGAAATGAACTAGTGGACCTTGCTAATTTCCACCACTTCCAGAGACCCAAGATCAGTTCAGTTTCTTCATCTCTTTGTGGGGATAAAAATACTTGCTCTGCCTTCCTCATAATATTTTGGGAAAATACTTTGTAAACCTCACAATCTTACATCAATGTGAACTGTTATTTTGAAAACTAATTTGGCCAGCCTCTTTCTATATTCTACTACCAAATGATTATTGATATCTTGAATGTCTCTTATGGTTGGACATTATCTGTTTCTCTTTCCCCTTCTTGACCTAAGTCATAGCTGGGGATTATAACAATGGCAGGGTGCAATGGAACCAGTTTGCTCAGGAGAGCTGATTGTTAAAATTTCAGTGTGAGTATTTACACCTTAGAAATTGGTAAAGGCTTCAAATCAGGGTTTAATGGATTGTTTTGTTGGTTGTCTAGACTTAAGAAAGTGATGGAGTAAATGTGGATAATGCAGATTAAAAGGAAAGCATTGTCAGTCAATAAACATTTATTAATTTATTAATCACCTGCTGTATGCCAGGCATCATCCTAAATTATGTGTTGTTCAGACAACCAGTTGTTAAACATTTACCAGCACACCTGCAAATGAAAGTTTTTCCAGCATGTCCAATGTGGCACAAGATGAGGAGTACTAATTGGCTAGCTGGGCAGTGTAACTACCTGGCACTAAACCTTCTCATCTAAGCCATTCATTAATGGACCCCACTCTGAGATGCTAGCCAGTTGTCTTTGACTAGAAATGCCACATTCTCTCCTCTTTTCCCAACCTCATACGGAACTCCTCATCTCTCCCTGCCATAATGCTTCCGTGGGAGCTCTGTTCTTGGAACAGGCAGTGACATCTTTAACACACTCTGTTCCATCCATGAGTCAGCCCCTTGGCTTCATTGTGTATATTCTGGAGGATGAATGTTACTCCTGCCTATTATCTGTGGTTACGCAATTCTCCCAGTCAAAATTACTTTCCCCTCAAATATCACTTTGTCCCATGGTCCCTGTAAGTTTTTCTCGTTTGGACTTGCCCTTTCTTTATCTCCCCTGACTATTCATCCTTGTCCTGATCTATGACTTGCCATTGGACTCTGATGACTCTGGAGGAGTGGAGCTGATGACTTTGCACAGCTCTTCCTCATTTAAATCCAATTCATTTGCAAGTCAAGACATCATCCTCCTGATGGCATTGGTCCTCTTTGAGAATGAAGGATGAACAACAACTACTCATCGTGTAGAACCTGTCTTCTTGATCAGCCACCATCTTGGTTACCCTCATCTGAATGTTCCAGTTTGTCCATTTGTACATTTGGATCCATCATTGTTCAGTGGGAAAAGAGTACAGTGTTTCTCCTGTAAAATGGGGGAAGGGAAGGGAGAGAAGGGGTAAGAATAGATGGACTTCATAGGGCCTAAGCTGGTGATCCTCAGATCACCGCATCATGGTAAGGGTTCACTGTGTCTGCATTTAAGACCATACTCACTAGAGATAGAAGACATAGTAGTTGTGGTCAGAACCACAGGTGTCCAGACAAAAGGATTTTAGATACAAATTCTGAACCCCAGTGCTAAGGGTGATAGAGTGATTCTTTTGTGTCGAGCAGTTCTTTCTCTTTTTCCTTTTCTCTATATTTTAGCTGGCTTGCAGCTATGCTCAGAACAGCAGCAGACTCCACTGGTTTATTTTTCCTAATACAATGAAGCCCCTGGTAGAACAGGAGCAGAGACCAAGGAATAAGAAGGAACTAGGGAGGGATTAAGGACAGCCCTGTCTATGTTTGCTCCATTCTAACACATAAAGCTGTGGCTGGAGAGACTCACCCTGCAGAATTAATGTCAGCATCTAATCTCCATCTAACTTTTCTGGCTTTTCCTGATCAGGATCAGAAGCTAGGGGATGGCTTCCTATGGTGGATTGGGCCCACTGCCTTTTGTATCTTTCTTTCAGACCATTCTTTTGCTATTTCATATCACTGGTCTGGCTCTGGTTTGGCATACAAACCTTATCCTACTAAAGAGCCTTACTTCTTAAAACCTATACATTTTAAATGTATATTTCCTTATCTCTGCCTCTTGGTTTTTTTCAAGTCCCAGCTAAAATTCCATTTTCTACAGGAAGCCTTTCCTGATCCCCTGTAAGGCTAGTTTCTCCCCTCTATTCATTATCTCCACTTTATCCTCTATATGTCTTATTTGTACATATTTGTTTGCATGTTGTCTGCCACATTAGACTGTGAATCCTCCTGGGGGCAGGGACTTCTGCCTTTTTTTCTCTAGCACTGACACTTAGTAGGCACTTAATAAATACTCATTGATTGACTGACAGTAGTGGAAAAACACTGAAGGTGGAGTATTGGCCTGTGTGACCTTGAGCAAATCATTCTACTTCTGAATATGAGTTTCCTCATCTGCAAGATGGAGATGGTAGTAACCAGTACTATCTCTTTCTCCTGGTTGCGCTGAAGAAAACAAATGTAAACTATAAAGAGCTAATGAATGAATTTCTAACAATAACTAGCTAATTATAATAATTAAAGTATAATATTATTAATGAATAACAATAATTTGTATAGCACTTACTATGTGCCAAGCACTGTGTTAAGCTCTTTACAATTATCATCTCATTTGATCCTGACATCAACCCTAAGAGGTAGGTGCTGTTATTATTCAACCCCATTTTATAGATGAGGAAACTAATGCAAACAGAAGTTAAGGGACTTGCCCGGGGCACACAGCTAGTAAGTATTTGAGGCCAAATCTGAATTTAAGTCTTCCTGACTCTGTGCCCTTATCCACTGTGCCACCTAGTTTCCTCAATTAAGTGCTTATAACATGCCAAACACTGTGCTAAGGCTGGAGAGACCAATATAAGCAAATGAGATAGTCTCTTCTAATAGGGGAAGATAATATATACAGGGTAGTGGTCAGGGAGGAGAGTTTTGGATAGGACCAAGAGAGAGACATTGGGATTGGAATCTTCAGACAAATGCCTGCTATGTGCCAAATGCTTTACAAATATCTAATTTGATCCTCACAACAATCTCATTAGGTAGATATCATGATTATTCCCCTTTTACAGTTGGAAACTGAGGCAGACAGAGGTTAAGTGACTTGTCCAGGGTCATACAGCTAGTAAGTATTTGAGGCAAGATTCAGACTCAGGTCTTACTGACTTTAGACTCAGCACTCTATTTACTGGACCACCTAACTGGTTTAAAAAAAAAAGGATTAAGAAAAGGATCCCTGCCCTCAAGGAGGGATTGCATCTAAGGAGAGAGACAAAATGCACATAAATAACTGTGAATGTACAAGATATACCCAGTTTAAGTGGAAGGGAATCTCAGAAGGAAGGCAAAAGCAACCATGTATGTGTGTGTGGTGGTGGTAGGAACAGGAAGTAGGGTTTGAGCTGAGTCTCAAAGGAAGCTAGGGAAGCCAGTAGGTAAGGAGAGGAGAATATTCCAGGCATTGAGAACAGCCAGTGCAAATTGGAGAAGTAGGGAGGTTGAGTGTCCTTGTATGAAGAGCAGGAAGGAAGCCACTGGGTAGCTAGATTGAAATGCAAGAGAAGTCAAGGAAGAGGAGGAGGATTGAGAAAAATCCATGGGATTTAGCTTTTAAGAGATCATAGGTAATCTCTGAGGTTTCAGTCCTGTGATAGATAGGGTCAGAAGCCAGACTTCTGAGGGGCTGAGAAGGGAGTGGGCAGAGAGTGAGGAAGTGGACACGGGGAGTGTTGACTCTTTCTAGGAGTTTGGCAGTGAAAGAGAAGCAAGATCTAGGATGACAGCACAAGAGGATGTTGCATAGCGACACGTCACCAGGGAATTGTCTCACAGTGTCAAATGAGCAGCACAACGAGAGAGCTGAAGGAAGGAGGGCCAAAGAACTCCTAAACTATCCTGTACTTCTCTTTTTTTAACCTCTGAGACTTGATACTGCTCTTGACAGAGAATGATTTGGCCTCTTCCTCTTAACCCTTCTTTCCTGTTGAAGAAGACAGAGAAAGTTTCCATTCTGCTGGTTTTTTTTTTCTGGTCACTGTGTGTACCTCTGTTTCTGTCCCGCAAACCCCTACCTCCACCCCCACCCCGGCCTCCAAGATGCTTTCTGATCTTCTTCCTTTTCTAAAAAAATCAGGTCATAGGGGTTCTGCGGGTGTTGCTAACCACAGGGCTGCAGTGCCCCGTTGGTTGCTGGGGTCACGGGAAGGCACTGTTAACCCACAGAACCACCTCCAGTCTGAACCAGCTCAGTAATGACAGGACCTGGGGGTGGGCAGGCAGGGACAGAGAGAAGGGTGAGGGGGGACCCGGACCCTGGTGATGAGACCCAGCTACCTCCTGCTTCCCAGGAAGCTAAGTAAATGACTGTAAATCTGAGAAGGTTCACTAAGTACATCCTATTTCCTTTTCTGCATTCCTCTCCTTCTCCCTTGAGAGAACTCAGTCTCTTTCTTTCTCTGTGTGTCTGTTTCTCTTCCCAGCCCCTTGGACAGCTGTTCAGTAGTCAGAGAAAACTGTGACCAAAGTGGAGGCTTCATTTCTCTGTCTTCGGTTTAGGATCATTCTTTCTGGCTGCTGCGGGGGATATGGAAGGGGGGGTGAAAGTGGATGGTAAATCTGGGGGTAAGCAGTAAATCTAGTCTAGGAAAACATTAATCTCTTTCCCGGAGGGCAGTAGTTTAAGTGCCTAGAGCAAAGTAGAAGCTTAATAGTTGTTTGCTGAATTGAATTGACCTGAATGACCTGAGGGCCTGGGACTTTAGTGGAGGACCAGATCTGTTTAACTTTTGCCTAGTGGGAAGGGAATTGCTAGTGCCTAAACCCCCTGGGCATTTTGCCAGGTGGCCCAGCAACTTGGTGGGGCCGGGGGGGGGGGGGGCGTTCACGCCCGTTGGGGGGGGGCCCGCACCCCCCCCCCAGGGTGGGCGTGAACGGGAGGGGGGCGGGGGGGGGGGAGGTGGGGGGGGGCGCGGTGTTCTGGGAAGGTTGTAACCACTCACCCTGAGATCTGGATTCACTGAAGAGTCAGTCTGCTGGAATTTGGGATTGTTTATACCAACCTTGCCATGCCTCTCCCCACCCCTCCCACCCCCATCTCTTTCCCCATCCCTCTCAGCCCCAGATCTTCTTCTGTTTGTCTGACTTATTTGTTGTCCCTTGGAGGAGGTGGGTGTGGGGGAGAATGGGAACAGACTTTGGGGAACCACGATTTCCCCAGGGCACACAAATCCTGGGTTTTTTAATCATCTGTTCCAAAATCACTTCCTTTGCCAAAACCTGCTGGAGGGCCACCTTTTCTCTCCTCCCACTACTTGATGGAACTGAGCCTTCCTTCCCAAGTTCCCTCCTTGCTCCCTCCATCCGGGGTTATGGAACTATATAGAATATCTGGAAGGGACTTTGGCCAGCATTGGGTCTAAACCCTTCAATCACAGAAGAATAAACAGAGCTCATCTAAGGCTGTAGGCTGTCCAGAAGCAGAATTTCTTCAGGTCAGAATTGAGCCTTAAGGTTTATAATCCTTGGCTATCTTTGGGGGAGGGGAGGAGGACATGAGAGGAGGGACTCGACCTCTGGGGCTATACACAGAGCTATCCCAAGCACCAAATAATGTGTTTTTGAAATAACAGTGTATCAGAATTATCTGCAAATTGGAGTTTCATGTCTCATAAAAATCCTGCTTGGGAACTGAAGCCTTGTGCTTTTTTGGATGGGAGGGTGGGTACAAGCACCATATGAGTGTGTGTGTATGGAGGGGGAGAGGGGGCTGTTGTTCTGGCAATGACATACGGCTTTTAGAACTCTTTACCATCTGGCTTCAGCCCTGCCTTTCCAGGCTTATGGCACATAATTCTTCTTCATGTACTCTGCGTTCCAACCAAACTTGCTGCTCTCTGGAGACAACATTCCACGTCCCCACTTGCTGTATTTGTACAAGCAGTCCTTTCTGCCTGGAATGCATTCCTTCTTCACCTCCACCTTACAGCATTCCTGGCTAATTTCAAAGCTCAGCTCCCCCTGGAAGCCTGATTCTATTCTATTCCCCAGTTGCTAGTAACACCCCCTTCTCAGCTCTGTCTCCAATGACTAGGAGATATACTTTGTATGTATAACAATCTCTACTTTGTATATATTATGTAGTTACTTATCTGTGTACCTACTGTTTCCCCCAATAGAATATAAATTCCTTGAGAGCCGGGATTCCTGATCCTCCAGACTTTCTCTAACATGACTTTCTCCTATCCCTGTACCTACATCTGTCTCCTTCCCACTTCTAGCTCCTTATTATATACTGTTTTCCCTCGTTAGGCCAACTAGGTAGGTTTTGAGTCAGGAAGACTCCTTTTCCTGAGTTCAAATCTAGCCCCAGACACATCCTAGCTGTGTGACTCTGGGCAAATCACTTAACCCTGTTTGCCTCAGTTTTCTCATCTGTAAAATGAGTTGGAGGAGGAAATGGCAAACCACTTCAGTATCTTTGCCAAGAAAACCCCAAATAGGATTACAAAGAGTCATACAGAACAGAAAAAAATGGCTAAACGATAACTTCGGGGGGGGGGCGGTGGTGGAGCCAAGATGGCGTGGGCAAAGCAGTGACTGTCTTGAGCTCTCTCCCAAAACCCTCCAAATACCTAAAAAAATGGCTCTAAACAAATTCTAAAGCAGCAGAACCCACAAAAAGACAGAGTGAAACAAATTTCCAGCCATAGACAACATGGATGGCTGATCGGAAAGGTATATCCTGCCAGGAAGGGAGAGGAGCGCAGTTTGGCATGGGTGCGCAGGCCGCAGCGACCCTGGAGCAGGCCTCAGAGGACTGAATCGCGGGCAGCTGTGGCGGTTTCCAGACTTCTCAACCCAGGAACGCCAAAGACAACGTGGAAGGTCAGTGGGATAAGTCTGTGACTGCGGTGAGAGAGGAGCTAGGTCTCAGCCGCAAGTCTCAAGCTCGGCCTGGGGCAGCGATTGTTTCCTGAGCTTCTGGCCCACAGACTGAGGGGGGATCTAGTGACTGATCAGAGGGGGATTGCAAGGATCTCTTTGCCAGGGCTGAGGCAGGAATCTCTTGCTTTGCCTGTGCTTGGATCTGGGTCACAGTTCTGAGGGGTGATCCTGGGGCAAGGAGGAACGCTGGTGGGGTGAAGTTTGTTGTGGCTGTGGAGAGGAAACACCTTGCCCCTTATCATACCACCTTGGAAGAACTGAAAATTTACAGGTCCCTAGAAGTACCTCTGAAAACAGCTGTACAAACCCCCGAAGCTTGGGATAGTACACTCTTCACATTGGAAGCAGACTTTTACCTTAACGAAGAGTTTAAATCTCAAGTAATTGGCTGGGATCATGAGTAAGCAGTGCAAAAAGAGTCAGACTACATTATCTTACTTTGGTGACAAAGAAGATCAAAACATACAACCAGAAGAAGACAACAAAGCCAAAGATCCTACATCCAAAACCTCTAAGAAAAATATGAATCAGTCCCAGGCCTTGGAAGAGCTCAAAAGGCATTTTGAGAAGCAAGTAAGCGAAGTAGAGGAAAAACTGAGAGTGATGCAAGAAAATCATGAAAAACAAGTCAACAGCTTGCTAAAGGAGACCCAAAAAAATACTGAAGAAAATAACACCTTAAAAAATAGCCTAACCTAAATGGCAAAAGAGGTCCAAAAAGCCAATGAGGAGAAGAATGCCCTAAAGAGCAAAATTGGACAAATGGAAAAGGAAGTCCAAAAGATTACTGAAGAAAATACTTCCTTAAAAATTAGAATAGAACAACTGGAAGCTAGTGACTTTATGAGAAATCAAGACACTGTAAAACAA
Source organism: Vombatus ursinus (assembly GCF_900497805.2). Lineage (NCBI taxonomy): Eukaryota > Metazoa > Chordata > Mammalia > Diprotodontia > Vombatidae > Vombatus > Vombatus ursinus. The sequence continues at coordinate 885,815 of NW_020954579.1, read as the reverse complement.
ATCCAAAAGAATGAAAAATTAGAAAACAATGTGAAATATCTCATTGGAAAAACAACTGACCTGGAAAATAGATCCAGGAGAGAGAATTTAAAAATTATTGGACTGTCTGAAAGCCATGATCAAAAAAAGAGCCTAGACATCATCTTTCAAGAAATGATCAAGGAAAACTGCCCTGATATTTTAGAACCAAAGGGCAAAATAGAAATTGAAAGAACCCACCGACCTCCTCCAGAAAGAGATCCCCAAAGGAAAACTCCTAGGAATATTGTAGTCAAATTCCAGAGTTCCCAGGTCAAGGAGAAAATATTACAAGCAGCCAGAAAGAAACAATTCAAGTATTGTGGAAACACAATCAGGATAACACAAGATTTAGCAGCTTCTACATTAAGGGACCGCAGGGCATGGGATATAATATTCTGGAGAGCAAAGGAGATAGGATTACAACCAAGAATCACCTACCCAGCAAAACTGAGTATAATCCTGCAGGGGAAAAAATGGTCATTCAGTGAAATAGAGGACTTTCAAGCATTCTTGATGAAAAGGCCATAGTTGAATAGAAAATTTGATTTTCAAATACAAGACTGGGGTGGAACATGAAGAGGTAAATAAGAAAGAGAAAATCATAAGAGACTTATTAAGGTTGAACTGTTTACATTCCTGCATGGAAAGATGGTATTTGTAACTCATGAGACTTTTGTCAGTATTAGGGTAGTTGGAAGGGAAAAAATTATATGTATGTGTATATAGATATAGATAGATAGAGGGCACAGGGTGAGTTGAAAATGAAGGGGTCGTATCTGGAGAATAAAATTAAGGGGTGAGAGAGGAATATACTAGGAGAAGGAGAAAGGGAGAGATAGAATGGGGTAAATTATCCCACAAAAAAAAAAAAAACCAAAACAGAAAAGAAAAGGCTCTTACAGTGAGGGGGAAACGGGGGAAGGTGAGAGGGAATGAGTGAATCTTATTCTCATAGTATTTGACTTAAGGAGGGAATAACATACACACTCAATTGGGTGTGGAAATCTGTCTTACCCTACAGGAAAATAGGGGGGGAAGGGGACAAGAGAGTAGGGGAATGATAGAGAAGAGGGAAGATTGGGAAAGGGGGTAATCAGAAGCAAGTACTTCTGAGGAGGGTCAGAGTCAAAAGAAAGAATAGAATAAATGGGGTGGTGGGATAGGATTGAGGGAAATAGAGTTAGTTTTTCACAGCATGTCTATTATGGAAGTGTTTTGCATAACTGCACATATATAACCTATATTTAGTTGCTTGCCTTATCAATGAGGGTGGGTGGGGAGGGAGGAAGGGAGAAAATTTGGAACCCAAAGTTTTAAAAACACATGTTTAAAAAAAATGTTTTCACATGCAACTGGGAAATAAGAAATACAGGAAATGGGGTACAGAAATCTATCCTGCCCTACAGGAAAATAGAAGGGGAAGGGGATAAGAGAAGGGGAGAGATAGAAGGGAAGGCAGACTAGGGGAAGAGGTATTTAGAATGCATGCCATCTTGGGGTGGGGGGAGGGGCGAGATGGGGTGGAAATTAGGAACTCAAAATCTTGTGGAAGTAAATGTTGAAAACAAAAAAATAAATAAAAATAAAAATTGCCGTAAAAACAAACAAACAAACAAAAGTGAATATTGCAAAATTACAAAGAGTAAGCATGGCCCTAAAGAAGAGCTATGAGAACACGTCCCCATGCAGGAATGGGATATTGAGGTCAGCTCATACTGGCTCTGAGCCAATTGTTAAATTTTCTATGTGAGCATTTATACCTCAGAAATCAACAAACAACAGATCAGAACTTTGCAAAGAGAGGAGGTCTATGGATTTGGTAAATTGCATATATTTTTCAGGCTTTTGTGATATATTGATCAGTTTTGAAGATTTTTTTTTTCTTTTTGTCTTTAAAAATATTATTTGTTATATAGGATGGTTCCCTGAGGGGAAGGGAGGTAGGGATACTGAGGATATTTTGGTGTTGTAAAAAGGCATTGATAGAAATCTATTTTAAAATAAATACAAAGTTTTAAAAGAATAGTAATTCATCCTTCTAGACTCACCTCCATGAAACCTCCCCTGATCCTGCTTGTCAATAATGATCTTTCTTCCTATTTTTTACAGTTATTTGTGTTTGTGTTGCGGAGGAATCTGAATAGAGTAGAAATGGCCTCAGATCTGAAGTCAAAGGTCCTAGGTTCAAATTCTGGTTCTGTTGTGATGGCTGTGTCACATTCTGCAATTTGTTTCCTTTTCTTGAGTCCAGTTTCCCTACTTGTAAAGTAAGAGCATTGAACTGAATAATCTCTAAGCTCACTCCAATAATCACTCTCAATCCTATGAAGCCCATTTGCCCACCCGCTGTGTAGTAAACTCCATAACAGGAGGGAATGGGAACTATTTGTATTTGATCTACCCTGACACCTATCACAGTGTTCTTGTACATTGAGGTTCCCAAATAAATGTTTATTGCATTGAATTAAAAAAAAAAATAACTTCCCTCTTTAGAACATAAGCTCTTTGAGGGAAAGGATTTCTTTCAGTCTGTGGCTATTTGTAGTTCTAGCATTTAGCACATGACCCAGCACATTGTAAACAGTTAGAGCTGGGCTGCAGAGTGGATAGAACACTTGAGTTCAAATGTGGCTTCAGACACTTTTTAGCTGTAAGTCAATTGTCCTCTGTCTACCTTAGTTTTCTCAGCTGTAAAATGGGAATAATAATAATAGCACTTATTTTCCAGGGTTGCTGTGAGGATCAAATCAGATAATATTTGGAAAGTGCTTAACACAGTACCTGGCATTTAATAAATTCTTGTTCCCTTTCCCACTTCTCTTGACTTGGAATATAGTATGTGCTTAATAAATGCTGGTTAAATGAATGCATATTTTAAAATTCTGAGGTTTCTCCAAAACCTACACTACCGAAAGGACTCCCTGACACTTTGTTGTTTTTTTTGAATAGATTTTTATTGTTTTTTTTGTGTTTATAGCACCTCAATGTATTTTATTGATATTTTATGTTTATATCATCCCTATATTCCTCCCCTTCCCAGAGAGCTATCCATTATAACAAATAACTTTTTTTTAAAAAGAAAGAGGAAGAGAAAAAATGTTCCGGAACCACTTTTTGTTAATGACAAATTAGTAATGCTCCTATTAGAGAGGTGATAAGGTACAGTGGCTGGAGAACTGGACTTGGAGTCAGAAAGACCTGGGTTCAAATTCTGCTTATGACACTTGTTAGCCCCAAGAGGATGCCATTTGATGTCTTTGAGCCTCAGTTTCTTTATCTGTAAAGCAGGGATAATGTTTGCAGTTCATACCCCACAAGGTGTAAGTGTCAAGCTCAACTGTGTAAAGTACTCTGCAGGTTTTAATGCCTATACAAATGTCAGCTGTTATTAGAGATGGGACCCTCTGCAATATAGGAATTTCTTTAGTAGTGTTTCCTTCTAAGGGTTGGGGGTGGAGTAGAGGAAAGTGTGTATGTATGTAGAGAGACCTCAGCTTTACTTATTTAAGCCGTTAGGCAACACTTCCTGGAATCAATCAATAAGCATTTATTACTTACCTAATCTAGGAAAGAAAGTCCTTGACATCAAAGCCCTTGGCCCTGTCAAATGGTTCAACATCTGAAACATGATTTTATCAGTGGAAATGACATGAGAGAGGAGGCATTACTATCTGCTTTACTACTGCACCTTAAAGATCAGAGATCTTTCTATCTGACTTGCAGCTATAAAGCCTTCCTTATGTACTGTCTCTCCCACCAGAATGTGAGCTCCTTGAGATCAGGCTGTTTCATTTTTTCTATATGTATCCCTAGTGTTTAGCATAGTGCTTTGCTCTTGAATGTTCCTCCCTCTTTCCCTCCTTTCCTTCATTCTTTCCTTCCCTCTCTCCTTCCCTCTTTCCTTTCCTTCCTTCCTCTTTTCCTCCCTCCCTTCCTTCCCTCCCTCCCTTCTTTCCTTCCTTCCCCATTTCTTTTCCTCCCTTAATTTCCCTCTTTCCTTCATTCCCTCCTTTTCTCCTTGCCTCCCTCCCTCCCTGCCTCTCTCCCTCCCTCTTTCCTTCCTTCCTTCCTTCCTTGTATTAAGCACTATGGTAGATACCGGGAATTCAAAATCAAGAATGAAGCAGTGTTTGTACTGAAAGATTTTACATTCTTTTTAAATTATCAAGAAGTACATCCTATGTACAGACCCTGGATGGGAAGGGCTCCTCTTTCTGCTTTTCCAAGGGGGATGGAACAGGAGTCTAGGGATCAATAGGTATCTCCCCCATGACAGCACAACTGGGGCCCACTGGCTTAGGGTTGGGGTGATAGAGAGTGAATAAAGGGGAACAGTCACCTATAGCTCTTCATTATAAGATTCAGAGCTAAAGATTTAGAGATCACCTAGGCCAACTCTAGAATTTTACAGATGAGGAAAACAGAGAATCAGAGAGGAAAAGTGATGCCCAATGTCATGCAGGCAGTAGAATTGTCAGGATCTCCAAGGCCCCAACTTGTTTGGCCTTTCTCCTGGTAATTATCTTCTTAGTCTGCCCACCTTGACTGCATTGTTTGATCATGGTCACCTTTTACCTCCATACTTACTTTGCCCCCTAAAAATCAGTTGGCTTCTGTGAGTATGGTTCTCCTGACTCATCCTCAGGCTCCTTTGCATGGCTCTCTCCCCACATTCCAGCTTCTCTGGTATTTGTGGAACTCTGGCTTGCCTCTCCTGAATTAATTTTTTTCTCTGCTAACTGTTAAGCATCTCCATAGTCTCCCTCCCTCCCCAAGACCCAACCGACTCGTCTAACCCTTGAGGCAGTCATTCCTCCCACAACTGGTTTTTGGCCCAGGCCAAACCACAGTGCACCTCCCCAGCAAGCCTCCAGGGGCTCCTAGACATCTCAGACTGGACATCAAACCTCTACCAAGAATTCAATTGCACCATTGCACACTCTAGGTAGAGTGCTGTGCTGTCAGAGCTAAAAAGGACTTCAGAGATAATTCAGGCTTATTTCTTCATTTAACTAAGGGCCAGAGGTGGGAAGGGATTTTCCCAAGGATACACAAGTTAGTGGCAGAGCCAGCATGAAACCCCCAAACAATGCATTCTTGGTCCAATGAACTTTCCAATATACCAGGCCACTTTGTGTTTAAAAAAATTATCACTTGTTTTTGACCAGATCAATGGTTTTTTCAGTATAAAGGAGCTCTGGTTTAGGAACTTTCTCTACTGGGGCACTGAGAGATTGTGACTTGCCCAAGGTCACACAGCCAGTATGTAGTACTTGAATCCAATTATTCCTAGCTTTGAGGCCCCTCTCTATCCACTAAGGCAGCTAGGTAATGCAGTAGATAGAGCTCTGGGCCTGAAGTCAGGAAGACCTGAGTTCAAATCTGACCTCAGACACTTACTAGCTAGCTAGGTGACCCTAGGCAAATTACTTAACCACTATTTGCCTCAATTTCCTCAACTGTAAAAAAAAGGTAATTAATAATTGGGGCAAATACTAATAGCTCTCAACCTCCCAAAGTTGTTGTGAGCATCAAATGAGATAAATGCTAACTATGATTATTATCACATCAAAATAAAATATAATAAGTGAGAAAGATAAGAGACAATGTGGTATAGTGGATAGAGTTGTTCAGTTGTGTCCGACTCTTTGTGGCCCCATTTGGGGTTTTCTTGGCATAGATGATGGAGTGGTTTGCTGCTTCCTTCTCCAGCTCATTTTACAGCTGAGGCCCAGTACTTGATCCACTATATTACCTAGCTGCCTCCAGGATAGATGCCATCTAGCTCATCTAACCAATATGTGAACAGGAGTTCTCTCTTGAAATCCTGCTAAAGTGGTCCATTAGTCTTTTCTTGGAACTCTTGAAGTTACCTCCCAAGGTAGCTCATTTCTTTAGGTGTCAGAAATTTCTTCTTTCCTTGGGATATTATTCAGTCAGCTCACCTTTAGGGACTAGGGTCTGAGTTAGAATGCATGCCTTTGTCTACTATCCATTCATTCATCTGTATTCCTAAGCCCTCCAGCCTGATACACATCTGGTCTGATGGGGGTGAGAGTTATATAGGCGCATGAAGGATGCTGGCTACTGCTGATGTTCAGAGATGAAATCCTGTTGTGGAGACATTCGGAGGGAGAGAAAAGAACTTCGTTTTCCTATTGCCTGCCTCCTCCAGACATTTGTTCTGCAGGTGGCCTCCACAAAAGATTTCAGTCAGCCAGGACTGTATAAATATGTATACACTGGCCATGTGTGTACATACGTCTGTGTTCATGTGTGTGAATATATCTAAGAGGCTGGTGTGAATGTGCTGGGTGTATGTTGCACATGTGTTGGTCATGAATGAATGAAACCTGAACCCTGCTCTCACCTTACAGTGTTTCAGGGGTGTCCATCAGTTGTCATGGCTACCATGACCCTGGTGCCATGACAGGTTTTATTTGCTTATTTATTTGCCACCCTTGTTGCCAGCCAGCCTAACCTGGGCTTTTGTTTGACTGTCTTTGTCAAGAGGGTGACAAACACTTCCCTTCACCTGTTGCCACTGGGGCCCCACCAGAAACCACAGCCTGGGTGTGGAGCAGTTTCCCCACCTCCCCCTCTCTTTCTTGCTCCTTTTCCAGGTACCAATGTGCCCCTTCACTCCCAGCTCGGTCCAGCCCTGGGTACCTGGGCACAGAATTTCTCAATTCAATTTAAAAAATATTTATTAAGCAACTACTTTGTACTTAGTACTATGCTGAGTGTTTTAGATACAGAGACAGAGAAACAAAATGGTCTCTGCCTTCAGGGAACTTACATTCTCTTGATGAGGTAAAATTTTCCCCTGTATCCCTCCCCCTCCTGCTTCCCAGAGACCCGTTCAATAAAACAAATAATATTGGGACTAGATTATTTTTAATGCCCCTCTCAGTTCTAAATCTTACAATCTTTTATCTTATAAATGAAGAAAACTAGTAGACCTTGTGCATTAAGATTTAGCATCATAGCACAGATTGCATAGCCAATAGGCAGCATATGTCAATAAACAGAAACTAATCGGAGTTTCTAATAAGGATATCCATGTTAAGTTACTCCATAGGGCTCTCCCTGGGCCTATGGTCTTTTTTCCATCATAATTTCCCCCAAAGTTCTTTGAGACTCCTTTAGAATCTTACCAAGTCTGGACTACTCAAAGTCTGCATTCATTAAGTTTTTCAGCTTGGTAACATTTTGCCTTAGCTTATTTTTATCAACATAGAAACAACACATGGTATTGATAAATGAACAAACTCCTCCTTGTCAAACTTGTTTCAGATCTAATACCATCTGACCCTGAACTACTACCTGAGACAGGGGGTCTGCCTCTAGCCACAAAATGGAAACAGCATGGAGGGTGGCATTGGAACCTTCTATAGCTGCAGACATATTCACTAGTGCCTTCTCAATTTCTAAAATCCCAAGCCATGAAAACAAGGCTCAGGTGAAAGCGTGGAATCTGGAGGGTTTCTTAGCCAAAGGATAAGTGATGCCTATATGAACCTAAAGAAGCTCCCAAGGTTGGTGACAGATGTGGAAGTCAAGGTCTTGTGTGTCTGCAGCTCAGGGACTAGCTAGGTTATGGTTCCCATTCCTCCCCAACTTGGAGGTAAAGTCTTATAAGCAGAACCACCACGAATGAAATAAAGCCCAAGTGTGTGTGTGAGGGACAGAGTAAGTCTATCATCAGGATAGTGGGCCCAAGCAGAATTTGGAGACCACTGTTCTTTCTCTTGTACCATCAGAGTACCTGTCTCAAAGTGTCAAGGGCATCAATTTTCAAATTTTTTCCCCTGAACAGGTCCAATGGTGCCAAGGGATGTCATTATAGCCACAGAGTATAGTCACAAACATCTGATTTGTAAGTGTGAAGTTGACAAAAGATCCTTTACTGGGGCAACTTGCCATATTAAAGTTTGTGTGGACTATCTCTCCCCCTTCAGCTGATATATCTAAAGTGTCATTATAATAGCTCTTTGTTTCACTTTTGCAGCTGGCAGAGGTATAATTGAGGGGGAGGATGATGGAGTTGGAGTATCTCTTTTCTCTAGAATGTCACTGGGGAGGTCTTCCCACATTTTAGGTTTCCTCTGCTATTTGATCCAAGGTCCACTTCTCATGGACCATCATCAGTGTCAAACCTCATGGTCTGTGCACATCTCTCCTCTGGGACATCATACATGTATACTGTTCCATTGTTGTTTTGGTAACACAATGGATACTGACCTTGGTGTTGTATTCAATATTGTGGATGCCCTGAAACTTGATAAGTATAAAAGGAATGGCTTACATGTACTTTGTATTTCAGTCCTTTCCCATATTCAGGGGACAGTGGCCAGCCCATATATTTCTTTTTTTTTTTCTTTTTTTTTTTTTTGGTGAGGCAATTGGGGTTAAGTGACTTGCCCAGAGTCACACAGCTAGTGAGTGTTATGTGTCTGAGGCCAGATTTGAACTCAGGACCTCCTGAGTCCAAGGCTGGTGCTCTATCCACTGTGCCACCTAGCTGTCCCCCAGCCCATGTATTTTCACAAATATAGGTATTTGAGATAGGAGGAAGAATAATATACTTCATATATGAATTCATTGATCCAGTGCAATAATGGTACTGGCATGTGGATTAGGGGAACCTCACTTTCCATTTTGTTGTTCACCCTTCATTTTACTTTTTTTTCATCTCTCATATTCTTTTTTTTTTTCATCCTTCATTTTTGAAGAGGACCAGTGACCTCATGAGGGTCTGTCTTGACTTGTGTGTGAATTAGATTTAAGTGAAGCATAGTTGCACAAAGTCGTTAGCCTCATTCTCTCTTCCGGAGTCATTGAAGTCTAGGGTCAAGACAAAAGTTAAGATGACTGGTGATGGCCCAGGATGTAGTGTGTTCTCTACAGCACTTGCTTCAGATACCTTCATGGCCATTGGAACAAATTGTTCTTATCCACCCATCCCACTATGTTACCCACTTTATGACAGACTTAACAATCCATTAAGTTTGCTGCAGTAATGGCCCTTTGTATAGGTGTGTGAATAGATGCTATGGAAAGATCTGCTAGGTCAGAACTCAGGAGCACTGTTATGACAATGGGGTGCATGTTCATCATCTGTTGCTTAACTATGGGCATAGATGAGATTCAATTAGTCTAGTGTTTAGCCACAGGATCAGCTTACCAATAGCGTTAATAGTTAAGAAAATAAAATAATCAACATCATCCCAGATCTGAAGGGAAGAGTTCCATATAATCTACCTTCGAGTTATCTTCAATTCTCCAGTGGATTATAGTGGCCCAATTTCATACGACAATGCATCTAATAAAAAAGAGACGTGGACTTGGCTTGCATGTATCCAACAGCCTTTTTTTGTCTAATATTACAATGTGACTTGTCAGTAAAACTCCATAGGGTGCTTTCTCACCAACAAGCTACAGAGGACTTCCAATGGTGAATTTTGATATGGACTTTGTCTCTGGGTCAGAGACTGGGATGAGGTTTTGTTTTAGGTTCAATCCAGGCATCCTGTGCTTTTCACTTCCAATCCCTTGAAGTTTTGTGTCTTTATTCCCATTTCCCTTTTTGTCCAGGAACCCAGGTTGGCCAGATGAAGCCGGAGCCATAAACCCCAAACCCACAAAAGCTCCTCCAGCTGCTTCTGCCATACAAAGTAAGGTCTACTCTTTATACATACTCTTCCATGCTCCCTGTAACACTGGGGGAACATGGCATGCAAAAACAGGTACCTATGTGAAAATTTGAGGAGGAAGAGAACATTGGCAACTTGAGGGACCAGGGAGGGCTTCCCGTAGGAGGCAGCTTGAGCTGTACCTTGAAGGGAGCTAGAGACCTCTATCGTTTGTATGCAGCAGATGCGCTCAGAGTCTAAATCCCTCTCCCATTGTTTTGACATCAGTCTCCATTCCTGACAGTTACTTGTTTGATGTTTCCACATTAGATTCAGAAGCAGAATCAACAGAAACTTAGAGTTGGATGGAATCTCAGAGGTCATTGAGTCCAACCCATACCTAGACAGCAGTCTTCTCTACAGCATTTCTGATAGGTGGTCATTCTGCCTTTATTTAATGGCCCCCATTGGATGGGGAACTTACTACTTCTCAAAGGCAGTCTGTTTCACTTATGGACAATATTGACTGATACATTTTCCCCCCTCATGTTGAGCCAAAGTCTTCCTTGCTGCACTAGCTGTTTAACCTTGGACTAGTTAGTTCTCTGGGACTCAGTTTCTTTCTATTGAAAATTGATGATGTTAGATCCCTATGGTTCTGACATTCTGTGAGTGTGTGATTCCAAGGTTCCATGCCTGGGCTGTTTGATTCTCAATCCAGAGTTTTTCCAAGGACATGCCAGGCCACCCTCATTTTTCTTTTTTTGGGGACAGGGTTATTAGATCAGTGTAGTAGATCAGGGGAATTCTGTGGATAAAATTTACCTAGATTTCATCAAAGAATTTGACAGAATTTCTCATGCTGTTTTTATAGAAAAGATGGAGAGATGTGGGCTAGATGATTTACAGTTTCTTGTATTTGGATCTGAACCCGGTGAAGACTCATTAATCATTTCACATCAGATTGGAAGAAAGTCTCTAATGGAGGACCCAGGAGTCTGTGCTTGGCTTTGTACTGTTTAGTATTTTAATCAATGTCTTGGATAAAGGAATAGAGAACATACTTAGCAAACACTAGGTGACAGAGATAGGGTCCATAAAGAACATTGGGTTGAATTTAGTGAGATGGAGTTGAACAGAGATTAATACAAAAGCTTATACTTAGGTTCTAAAATTCAACTTCATGAATAAAAGGTGGGGGAGACCTGGCCAAACAGCAGCTCATCTGAAAAAGAGATCTGGAAGTTTAAGTAGATTACAGAGTCAATGGGTCCAAAGTTGGAATATTTTGTACCAGTCAAAAAAAAAACCCTAATAAAATCTTAGGCTGCCTTGAGAGAGGCATAGAGAGAACTCGGATGAATTCATTGGCCAGAGGTGATTCCAGAGGCTTGATGATAAAGCATGCTACCCCCAGAGAAGAGATGGACTCAGGGTGCAGAATGAGATATTTTTGGGACATGGACAATGTGGGAATTTGTTGTGCTTGACTATGATTATTTGTTACAAGGGTTCCCCCCCTCTATTTTTTCAATGGGGGAGGGAGAGAAAAAATATAAAAAAAAAATAGAATAAATGTTATTTAAATAAACAAAACCAATTTTAAAATAGCATTATACACATACACATATAACCACTTTGAGAGATAGTGGGTTCCCCTTCACTAGAGAATTCAAGCAAAAATTGTACCACTTCTAGTCCCATTTTTGTCATCTTTTCCAACTTATGTGGTGTGAAGTGAAACCTTAGAGTAATTTTATTTGAGTCTCAGAGTCAACTTTGATTTCTTACTCTTCTTTACCCCACATATGTGATCAGATTCCAAGCCTTGTTAATTCTACTGCCATGCTATATTTCAAATCTATCATCTTTTGTCCACTCACATGCTTACATCCTAGGTCAGGCCCTCATTACCTCTCACCTGACCCCTGATTGAGCTTCCTGCCTCAATTCTCTCCTCTTTGTAATCCAAGTTCCACACAGGCACCAAAGCAATATTCCTTAGGCACAGGTCTGACCATGTCACACTCATGCTAAGTAATTTAAAGAGGCTTCCTATTGCTTCTAGGATCAAATACAAGTTCCTTTCTCCGACATTTAATGACTTACAACTCAACTTTAATCTATTTTAGAGGGCTTATTATACATTATTTCCATTCACAAACTCTGTGGTCACATCAAACTGTCTTTGATGTTAATCACACATGACACACCATGTCTTTGCACAGGTTCTCCCCTACGCCTGGAATGTACTCTCTCCTTGCCTCTTCCTCTTAGAATTCCTTATTTCTCTCAAAGATGAGCTCAAATACCACTTCCTACACAAAGTCTTTCCTTTTCCCCTGCCGCCACATACTAGTGTCTCCTCCTAAAATTATTTTGATTTATTTTCCATATACTTACACAGCCCCTGCTAATGGAGTGAAGTTACACTTACATGTACATGTTGTCTTTTCCTATAGAATTGAAGCCCCTTGAGGGCAAGGACTTTCATTTTTGTCTTTGTATCCTCAATGCTTAGGACAGTGCTTGGCCTGTAGTAGCTGCTTAATAAATGTTTGTTGATGGGCTGATTTGGAACATAGTTTCATGTGGCCATTTGTAGTTTGCAATTCTTTTGAAAAGTGTTCATTGATTGCTTATCTATTGGGGAATAGGCCTTGGTGTTAAATATCTCTGTCACTTCCTTATATGTTGGATTTTTAATGATGATATTTTATGCAAACATTTTCCCACTCCACAATTTCTCTTCTAATTATGTCTTCATTAATTTTGCTTGTGCAAAAGTTTTAAATTTTATGTAGGCAAATATTCTATTTACTTTTATGATCTCCCCTATCCCTTGTTGAGTTAAGTATTCTCTCCCTAACCATGGTCAAGAAAGGTATCTGATTTCATTCTCTTTTATTTATTTATTTTTTTATTGTGCAACCTTTTATATTCAGCACATGTACCCATTTGAGCTTATTGCGGTAGATGCTCCAAGATGTTGGTCTAAACTCAATTTTTGACAAACTACTTTCTAGTTTTCGCCAGTAGTTCTTGTCAAAAAGGGAGTCTTTTCCTGAGTAATTTATATTTATAGGTTTACCAAACACTGGGCTACTGTTCTCAATTCTTTCTGTTTCTTGCTCACCTAATTTGTTCCACTGATCTACTTTTCGTTTTTTTTTTTTTTTTTTTTTTAGTAAGTACCAAATAATTTTTTATAACTATTGCTTCATAATATGGTTTGAAGTCTGGTAATACTATACCTCTTTCATTTGTACTTTTTTCTCATTATTTCCTTTAGATTCTAGACCTTGATTTTTAAAGAATTTGAATGAGGTTTTTTTTGTCCAGTTTTGGTAATTTGGTATAGTACTAATCTCTAGATTAATTTAGAAAGCATAGTCATTTGTATTTTATTGTCATGTCTCAACCATGAGTTGTGAATATCCTTCCAGTCATTTGTCTCTTCTTATTTCTTTAAAATGTTTTGTATTTCTGTTTATCTTGGTAGGTTAATTTATAGGTATTTTATGCATTGTGTAATTATATTGAATGTAATTTTCTTGTATTTTCCTGTATTTCTATTGTTTTTTTCTGTTGTTTTTTTGTGAGTACTATATGGAAATCCATATTAAGAAATTTGCATATACTTTAAGATTCCTATTCAGAAGTTACCATAGGTTAGTCAAATTTAATTTTTTCAACAATTCCTTTAGCTCTATATTTCCTTCTTACTTTTTTTGTTGAATTTATCCAGTTCTGAGAAATGTTAAAGTCTGTTATTATTATTGTGTTACAATTAATGTTTTTGCCTAGCTTTTCTTTTAAGAACCTAGGGGCTATTACATTTGGTACCTATGCCCTTTATCCATTGTCTATGCTGTTTTTGAGTTATAAGAATAATAGTTAGCATTTATGTAGCTATTACATGCTTTACAATTATTATCTCAGTTCATCCTCACAATAACACTGGGAGGTAGATGCTATTATTATCCTTATTTTATAGTTGAAGAAACTGAGGCAGACAGAGTTTAAGTGATTTGTCCAAGGTCACAGAGCTTTAAGTGTCTGAGGCCAGACCACATAGCAGCTTCATTTTTTGTGTACAATATAGTTTCCCTGTTTCTTACTTGAAATATCAAGCCTTATGTTCATGATTACAACTCCTAGTTTTTTAGTCATGTGAATCATAATGGATTTTTTCATTTTCATCATTTTTTCTGTCTTTATAGTTTAAAATATTTTTTTGTATGCAGCACATCATTGAATTAAAAAAAATCTTCATTATCTTTCTTTTCACTGGGGAATTTAATTATTCGTATTTAGGATTTGTAGCCGACAGGGAATTCTGCTAAAGAGTTTATTTATGTAAATATAGGTTGAACAAATGGTATTTCTCAGTTTCAGACTTGTAGAGAGCTCTGCCACTAGAATCTCCTTATTTATCCATTTGTGTTGTATAACACCCAAAGCATTAAATTGTTGGATTAAACCTGTTGGACAAGACCCAATTGGTGACCTGGTTCTCAGACAAAGAACTCTGAAAAAATTCATACAAAAAGTACCTTTCTGGCTTAGCTCAGTGAGATTTAAGATTGAGCACCCCATGTTGCTGGGAGGTCCTCATAATGATGGCCCATTTGGCAAGAGCATTATGGAGCCTTCCCCCTCTACTCTCCACCCTGGGCCTTACCCATCCCCATTCCATTAGATGCACAAGCCTATCACTTTAATAAAATTCTTTTTGCTACTCTGTTGTGAATCCTATTGCCATGGTGAATTTATGAAGGGAAACTGGGTGTTCTCTTTCTATTTCTTTACTTATCTTGGGTGTCAACTCTTCCTTAGACATTCTTGTTCTCAGGGCCAAGGCCATTATCCTAGAATAAACAGAAGTGAAATAAAAATTGAACCTGTCTGCCTTCTCTCTGTTATTGATTATCATTCTTCCATCCACTCCAGCAGAGTTCCTGTATTTTTTTTGATTCTCTTTTTTTTTCTCCCAATACAGTTTACAAAGCCCTGTTATCCTTTCTTTCATTTGCTCAGTTCTAGCACTTGATACTATTTTTTAAAGGACCATGTTAAGCTCTTTTTTAAAAATTATATAAAGCTCTTATATTTACCTTCTTTTACTTTGTTTCTACCTTTTCTTGTTGTTCAGTCATTTCAGTCGTGTCCAACTTTCTGTGACCCCATTTTGGGGGTTTTCTTGGCAAAGTTACTGGAGTGGTTTACCATTTCCTTCTCCAGTTCATTTTACAGATGAGGAACAGAAGCAAATGGGGTTAAGTGAGTTAAGTGACTTGCTCAGGGTCATACAGCTAGTAAATATCTGAGTCTGGATTTGAATTCATAATCAGTCTTCCTGATTCTGAGCCCAGTGCTTTATCCACTGTGATACCTAGCTGCCCTTCCATCTTCTCTACATTTCTTTTAATAATCTAGGTTGGTTGGTTTAGCTCCATATTCATCCACATCAGACAGATCTCATTTTTTCCTCCTCATTGTAATTGTTTCCCTTTGGGTCTTCAGAATTTTATTCTTGAGCATCTCCTAGCTCTTTTGGTCTGATTTCCCATTTACAATTTTAATCAACAGAATCCTTCCTAACCTTTCTATGAAACTTTGAAATCTGTTTTCCCAAAATCTGAGATGTAGGTCATACCATATGCCCAGATTTCCTCTCATTCTCTATTGTAAATTCTAGTAGGGAGCACCCCAGCATGCTAATCCCCAAAACTCATTCTTCTCTGTTGGTGAGAATAAAATTCAAAATAGAACTCCCCCTTGTTGATTCCTCTACTTTTTGAAGGATAACATTACTGTTAAAGTGAGTCAAGATGTTATTAGCTGCTTTGCTTTTGGAAAAGAAAAGCTCCAGTAGATGTCTGGATAATTGAAGTTTCCCATCACTATTAAATCATGCTTCTGGACCAGGTGTGTGATGTCTTCCCAAATGCTTCATCTCTCTTCTCCTTCTGCTTGAGTGGTCTGTAGTGTATTTTGATGACACAATCTTTTCTGTTTCTTTTTCCGTTGACCTTCACCTGAATATTCTCTATCATGGTTCTGGATTTCCCCACATGAATATGTCTTATTAAAACATACAGAGTCACATTCCAGTTATGGCTTTTATCCTAACATCTCCCAGTGATGTTTATGGGGACAAAAACTTTCTTTCTTGCATTAAGACCATCGGTGTCTCTTGTTTGTGCCTAAACTTTGAGCATCTGTATATAGTCATTTGCGGTTAATGGTTTTACTGCTGGCTCCTTTCTTGGGTTTTATCTCCTATGGACTTCTGAACATCTCAGCTGTTATTCTTCTTCCTTAATTGTAGTTATTCTTTGTAGTATCTAGCCTGGGGGATATATGTTGGCATTCTTCTCCCTTCCCCATCCTTTTTAGCTTAATGCCTTCTTGATTGTATTTTCAAGACAAAAAAATGTTCTTACCAGCCTTTAGCCTGCTTTTAGACATTAGTACTTAATGTCTAGCCAGGAATCTATCATTCCTGTATTTTAAGTTATAGTCCAGAAGTCCAAACCCCGTTCTCACATAACATCTTCTTGGCAAGTTTTCATTCCTAAATCAATTTTTTCTTCTATATCCCTTGTCTTCAATGAGTAGCAGTCAAGAAAATAAAACCTGTGTTCCATATGATCTCCATTTTCTTGGCCAAGATCTCATAATCATTGACAATGATTTTTAGGTTCCTTCATGCAGTGTCATTTGAGTTGATGTGAATCACCACAAGTGGGTAATTGTCATTTGTTTTGATAAGTCTTAGAAGGTTTTCCGGAGAAGGAAATGGCAAACCACTCCAGCATCTTTACCAAAAAAAATCCCATGACAGTATTAGTGTGTTATGGTCTATGCGACTGAACAACAACAGAAGGTTCTCTGGTATACTAAGTATACTAAGCTTACAACTTATCTTCTCTTTCCCTTTCTCCTTTGTGTAACACTCTTCTACTCCTCAACATCCTGACAAGGGACAAGTCTTTTCTTTATATCTCTCCCTCCTCCCCCATTGAAGGTTTATTATTGTTTTCTTTGTAAGGGTGGAAGTCAATTGAATCAATCAATTACCCCACCCCACAGAAAGTAATTAACTTAATGGGAGAGAATCCCTCTATTTGATCAATCATCAATCAATCACTACAAAGCATTTCAACCATAGGTGGCAGGAGTTATGATTTGGATTGTTTGAGAAGTCTCAGTTGTGCCCTATGGGGCAGTGAGATAATTCCCATTTGTACTATGTCTGTCAGCAGAGAGGAGAAAACTAAAAACCATTCCAGCCAAGTCCCATGGAGGGAATGTCTTGTTGAGGAGGAATGATCCTCAGTCTCCCCTCTCTTCCCTTGACTAGAGGAGGATCCTGTGAACTTTAAAAAGTCCAAAAGATGTTAGATTTCCTATCAGCATCCTAGGAGCTTCCTGAAAAAGTTGAAGGTATTGTTTACATGGAGAGACAAGACCCAAGTAGAAAAGCTGAGGAGAAAGAGCTTTAAGGATTTTTCAAGGCACATATCATGCCTAAGGGGAAAGTCATGAGCACCCCATAAAGGAGAGAAAAGGACTTCTAGCACCCATGAAATGTGAATTACTTGCTTTTGCCACCTCGCATAGTATGAGTCTGACCCTACTTTTCCTTGGACTCTATGTACTTGAGGTAGAGTGTATCCCAGACTTTTAGGTGGATGTCTTCTACCAATTGATCTTACTATAGCACCTTAATAAATACCCCTTTTTAAAAGCTAAATAACCCTGGTTGACTAATTGATATAAATGAATAATTTTGGGCAGAAAGCACACTGATGGGGGCTCATGAGCTATAACATTATATATATGCCCCACAAGACCCTCAAGGTCCCTTAGAACCCTTAAGGGGCAACCTTTGGGGTTTCTAGGCTGCTGGTATGAGTAGGGGTTGGGAGAAGAGTTTCAGAATATGCACTAGACCCTTAGGAGCACTTCATTGTCCCTTACAATCTAAAGTGTGGAGAGGCCCTTCCTCACCTTCCTTTCAGGAGAGAGATCAGTCTATACCTGGACCACAGGTAATAGTCAATTAAGCTATGGAAGGAATACAGTCATTATAAACTTTATGCAAATTACCACACAATTTCTCCTACTTTACATACTGGTATGGAGATACTCACCTTTGTCTTGTAAAATTAGTTCCTAGTAGGGATCCAAGTCCATAGTGGAATTCACTGAAGCATCTTTGTCTCACCTTTCCACACTGCTTTGGGGTTGATTTGAGATACTCTTTAAGAGAAAGATTAATTTCTATTCTTTTGATACTTTTTTTGGGTCTCTGCCAGTGACTTTGCTTATTTTTATAGTGTCCTTGCTGAAACTATGATTGGATTATCAATTCTTTCCCATCTTCATGTCTTGCATTGGCATGCCCTTCTCCCAGCATTTCCTGTCTATTCTCTATTCTCTCAGATCTTCAAAGGTGGACAAGGTCTGTTCCTCTCAAGGTGTGAAGATGAACAATTAGGTTACTGCTTCAAGGAGACTGACAGCAGTTGGGCCCATTCTCCATTTTTCCCAGTTCCATTTTTTCTGATTCAATCCAGCCTCCTCTCTGAAACTATCTTCAGTCCCTCCTAGGGACTGGTGATGAAGGAGTTGGGAAAGGGTCCTCCAGGATGCTGCTGAGAAGGTTTGTCCTTTGCATTTCTCTCACTCTTTACAGATAGCTATCTGTTTCTTTTGCAGTGGAGGTTGAATTATAGGACATGCCATGGAGCATGCAAGGGGATCATCTGTGGGAGCTGTCCCACCACTCGTGGGTAGAGCTGAATTGAATTCCCCTGGCCACTTCAGGTGACGTGACTATCCTTTGACCTTCTTTCTTTTCCTATCGGCTGAGTGTTTGGGGACTCTATAGGGGACTCTAGTTCTTTTTTTTAAATTTATTTTTAAATTTATTTATTTATTTTTTTGTGTGTGTGAGGCAATTGAGGTTAAGTGACTTGCCCAGAGTCACACAGCTAGTAAGTGTTATGTGTCTGAGGCCAGATTTGAACTCAGGTCCTCCTGACTCCAAGGCTGGCGCTGTATCCACTGCACCACCTAGCTGCCCCAACTCTAGTGTTTTTTGACATCTTGTGATGGGGGAAGAGTTCCTTCCCCTTCTCTTTACCCAACAGCTATTGTAGCTTCTCACACATGGTCTTCATCTGCCTCTTCTACTTCACATTTATTTCCTTGAGGTTAGGTGACTGGATAGTGATCATGAAAAGTAGGTTTTTGCGGGGAGTGTTTACCTTGGGAGTTTGGGAGTTCCTGAGCTCCTCAGCTGAAACTTACTGGCAGCTGGAGGAGTTTTCTGAAACTGTGCTCTTCCTGGAGAAGAGCCCTAAGAGTATGAGTTCAAGGCAGGTCCTTACTTGCACAAAGACATGGACTTTGAAGGAGTTCTATTGCTTGATTTCCTTTAGTCCACACCACTTACATTCTCTTTGAACCCGGGCCACAGGAGAATGCATAGAGCTGGATGAAGTGACAGCCAGGTTTGGGGTTAGCTGGTGCCTTCCTTAAAGATCAAGTCACAAGGAAGGATAGATGTCCCCCAGGCCCAGGTAGGGTGAGATGGTTCACGGTGAGCATTGCTATCGTATGGAAGAGCCCCTCAGCACCGATTGCACTTGTTATAGACTACAATTGGCAACTAGGTGGAGCAGCAGATAGAGAGCCAGGCCTGGAATCAAGAAGACCTGAGTTCAAATCCAGCCCCAAACAAATACTAGTTGTGCGACCCCGTGCAAGTCAATTAACCCTGTTTGCCTCAGTTTCCTCATCTGTCAAATGAGCTGGAGAAAGAAATGGCAAACCATTTCGCTGCCAAGAAAACCCCAAATGAGGTCGCAAAGGGACAGATGTGACTGAAACAACCAAATAAGAGGTGTGGTGTGTGTGTGTGTGTGTGTGTGTGTGTGTGTGTGTGTGTAGGGGAAATAAGGGGATCATGATCTGGGAGGTGTTTTCACTTGGTTTCTTTTTTGTTTTACTTTATCATGGCCTCAGGGAATCTTGGCTAGCTTCTTCAAAAGCTGGACAGATTTACAATTTTGGTTTGGGAACTTGGACTCTAACTTTTGGGAGTGGGGGAGAGATGGGATGTGCCTACTTTACCACTTGTTAGCATCTATCACTTAATAAGGGGCAGTTAGATGGTAGAATGGATAGAATGTTTAACTTGGAAGGAGAAAGATCTGAGTTTGAATCCTGCTTTAGATACTTACTAGGTATTTGACCCTGGGCAAGCTATTTTACCTCTGCCTCAGCTTACTTGTCTGTGAAATGTTTAATAATAGCACCTACCTTCCAGGGGTGATACATACATACATACATATATACATACATATATGTTTATAAACCTTAATGACAGGGGTTCTCAGCCTGGAGTCTATTAACTTGCTTTAAAAAATATGTTATCACTGTATTTCTGTATAATTGGTTTCCTTTGCAATCTTATATATTTTATGCATTTAAAAACCTTATTCTGAGAAGGTGTGCACTGGCAGCGCCGGACTGCCAAAGGAGTACATAATACACAAAACAGGTTGAGAAACCCTGCCTTAAAGGGTTGCTGTGGGTAAGTCACTCTTTTGACCTTAGCTTTTTCATCTGTAAAAATGGCAATAATAATATTCGCATGTTCTACTTCATAGCATTTAGAGTAGTGAGAGAGAGAAGATACAACCATTTCATTTTGCAGATGAGGAAACTGAGGCCTAGAGAGATTAAGTCCTAAAGCTCAGTGGGATTCAAACAGAGGTTTCTTGACCCCAGCATCAGGGCTTGATCCTACCATATCATGTTTCCTAGGGCTGCTATGAGCAAAGTGCTTTGTAATCCTTAAAAGGGTGTAGAAATGTGTTTTATTTTCCAGGTGGGGAACAGGAACTAGAATGTTCTAGCTTTTGAGCTTAGATGGAAGGGAAAACAGGAAGGCTGGCTTGATGTAAAGCATGGGGAAGGAAGGTGAGTGAATCAGAATGGGAGATGCTAAGTGAGTGAGAAAGGAAGAGGGGGTGGAGGCTGGACCTGTTCTGTGGGGACTTTCACTTGTCACTGGGTCACCCCAATCCCACAGTAACTTAGTGGGTGTTTTGGTTTGCAGACAGCCCCAAGGGAAAGTCAGGACATTGAGTTCATAAGGCCTTGGGGGGTGGGGATGTGTGTGTGTGTGGGAAGGAATGAACAGGGCTGGGACGTTTGTTTTCTTTGCAAATGTTTGGAGGCCCGGGCTCATTCTTTGAAGATGAAGTGTGGTGTTTGTGTGGTTTGGGTGACTGCCTTCTTCCTGCCTGCTCCAGGATAGTCTTCCCATTTAGTGATGCCATCTTCTGTGCCATCTGTAACTCGATCTGTAATTCGATTAGTGTATGTGCGTACAAGTGCAAACCCAAACATCCAGGAGAATGCGTTTGCGCACGCATTGACGGTCTCACAGAAAGAGGTGGAAACCCATGTGTACCCACATACACAGAGGCATGCATGGTGCCACCCCCATCTCCCTTTGCCCCAGCACACATCAACACATGTATACACATTAGCACATGCACACAGATACACACGCTGCAGACTGTTTTAATATTTAATGTTGTTGCAGCAAAGTCGGTTCCCTAGCAGAGGGGCTTTGTGTGTTGGGATCATTCCTCTCCTGGAATTGCCTCGCAGGCCTGGAGAACCGCTGACAAATTGTGCTCTCTGGCTCAATCCATCCCCAGAGGAGGGTAATGTAATGTGGTTATGAGATTAGAGAATGAGCCTCATTACCAGACAGGCTTCATTTTAAACAGTCTCGCTTTCTCTTTAGAAAAATAGACGAACAGGACTATTTCCATAAGCCTCCCAATCTTAGTTCTCCATTTGTCACCCGGCTGTAGTTGTTAACCACTTTCCCTCTCCTTCCCCTTTCCCTTCCCTCGGTGTCTCCAGCCCCCTTTTCATATATCACTGGGCCTACAAAGGTCCTTCACTCTCCCTCACTCCCCTACCATTGAAATCACAGACTCTCCCTGCAGAGATGAGGTCTAAGACAATTTTAAGACCAGAAAGGAGACATTCCTGTCCCACTCCCCCCCATTCCCAAGTGCATTTGCGGAAGTAGGGTCAACAGCTCCCCCTTCCACTCCCCTTCCCCCACCTGCAATGGAGTCCCACTCCACAGAGAAGCTGGGGATCCACTGTGGGTGCTGTTGGCATGAGGCCCATTTTTAGCCTTGTCTATGGACTGGGCAGACTTGGGTCAAATACTGAGTAACTTTCCCCAGGGTACTCCTAACTCGAGTGTATAGGGGGTCCCATTCCATAATTCCAAGAAGAAGCTCCAGTCATGGAACTGAAGGTAGAAATGGAATCAATAAACCAATAAACCAAGTAGTCTCTATAATGACAGTTTGTAATTCTCCCTCTCCCCCATGTACTAAAGTCTCAGGAATAGAGCTACTACCCTCCCTGATCTGTCCAGAATATTGGATTATTGAGGAGGGTAGAGGATGCCTATTTATTTATTTATTTTGGCAATTGGGGTTAAGTGACTTGCCCAGGGTCACACAGCTAGTAAGTGTCAAGTGTTTGGTCTGAGGTCACATTTGAACTCAGGTCCTCCTGACTCCAGGGCTGGTACTTTATCCACTGTGCCACCTAGCTGCCCCGTGAGGATGCTTATTTTCAGGAACAGAATTCCCTAGACACAGAATTCTCACAAATTCTGGTTACTGTTGGGAGTCTGGGCATTCCTTAGCAAGTCCCAATTCATTCTGGTGGGTGGATATCTGGAGAGTCCACAGGACAATGCCTAGTTCCATTAGGTTTCAGAAGACGAGCATGTTATCTGCCCTACTCCCTCCCTCACACCAAGGCCGTACAGATCATTGGTTATGGCAGCTGGTTCCTGACAGTAGGGACTGTCAGCTTGGTAGGGATCATAAACCTGGGTTTCCAAGGGAATGTGGGGAGGGAGTGGGTCCGGGAGGGAGTGCCCAGGTGGGGAACTAGAATCCTTCTCATTTGCAGTTTGCAAAACATCTCCTTTTTTACTGAAAAAAGCTATTATTGGGGGCAGCTAGGTGGCACAGTGGATAGAGCACTGGCCCTGGAGTCAGGAGGACCCGAGTTCAAATCCGGCCTCAGACCAAACACTTGACATTTACTAGCTGTGTGACCCTGGGCAAGTCACTTAACCCCAATTGCCTAAAAATTTAAAAAAAAAAAGAGAGAGAGAAAAGCTATTGTTTTCTTAAGGGAAAACATTTATTTGTGTGCATGTGGAAAATGTTTTCCTAATGAAATGGAAGCTGATGCTCAGCTGAGTATGACAAAAATCTTCCTCTGCCCTCTTTAAAGACAACAGGGGAATACATTTGTGGAACTTGAGTAGACAGCATTGTTTTCCTATTTTCCTCCTGCCTGGAGCCAAACAGAGATTGGGGCTCAGTGCGTTCCAGCCTGGTTCCACGGGCCAAGGCAGGAAAAAGTGGGTTTGGCTTTGGAAACTCTTCTGACCTGCAGAAGTAATCTCACCCACCCTCTGCCCACTCCTTATGAACACAAGTCAGGGTTAGGAGAGGGAGACCAGCTCTACTCAAGACTAGTTCAAGTGTAGCTGAAAGTTGAGTCTTGGCTGGGGGTGAAGTGAAGGTATCCTAGTTCAGAATTGGCCCAAATACAAAAGTATGGGGGCAAGGGATGGAGTCAGACACAGTCAAGTTTTACTCCTTCCCCCCCTAAGACAAAGCAGGTCGTCTACTCTCTCTTGTCCGGGTAAAATAGTCTTGTTCTCTGAGGAAATTTGCTTCAGCCCTCAGGGATCTCTTTGAAGAGTGTTTTTCCTCCAACATCCAAGAGCAGTTTCATTCTGAGATATTAGCTTTTCACCTCATCTCCCCACAACCCCAACCCCACTAGGCCCTTTCCTAGCCCCAGGCCACTCCCGACTCTCACTTTTAGATCTTGAGGATAACCCAAGCATCCTGAGCTCTGGTGTTAGCTGTCAATATATCTCTTTTCTCCCTTTTGTTGGGGTTTATGTGGTTGGCTCAGGCTGGCTTCTCAGGTGGGTATTTCTCTGGTTGAAGCACCAAGAAAAACCTTTATAGTGAAGTATCAGAGAGAGAGAGAAAGAGAGACCCTTTTCCAACCCTAGCAGCTTTGAAATTCTTGGTCTTAACTGTCTAAGCAGCTGTAGCCACTTGGGACAAGAGGGCAATGGGGTCCATGGAGATGGGTTTGAATTGGGGAGATGATTCTCTAAGGGGAGAAGGTGGTGGTGGTCTCTGCCTCCATGCTCATGGAGAAGCGCCGATTCTGTCGGCATGAAGACAAATGTAGAAGGCGCTCTTGGCTAAGGCAGCCAAGGGTCTTGAGAAGCTTGAAGAGATCTTGCCGGAACTTAACCCCGATGAAGGCATAGAGGAAGGGGTTGAGACAGCAGCGCAAGCATGCGAGGCTGTAGGTGATGTCGCTGGCTATGTCCAGTTGCTTGCTGTGTTCACAGTCAGTAGAAGTTTTGTTGAGGGCCGCCACAGTCTTGGCCAGGACCACACCATTATAGGGTAGCTGGAAGACGATGAAGACAATGACCACGGCAATGATGACTTTGATAGCCTTGTTGCGCTCAAAGTTGCGGGCCTGCAGCAGCGTGCGGATGATGACGAGGTAGCAAGAGAACATGACCAGCAGCGGGATTAAGAAACCTATGACCATCTGAGACACCTGGATGATGGTCGTGAAGGTCACCAGGTCTTCGGTCACCAGTGAACAACGCCCATTCTTTAGGACGTTGCTGTATATCAGCTCTGGGGTGGAAAAGAGGAAGGCCAGCATCCAGACCACACCGCAGGAGATCTGGCTGATGAGGATGATTCGGGTCCTGTGGCGGTGGGCTGAGACAGCCTGGACAATGGCGAAATAGCGGTCAACGCTGATGCACAGCAACAGGAGCATGCCACTGAAGAAACTCATTTTGTATGTACAATAGACAATTTTGCAGAGGATAGGGCCAAAGATCCAGGACTTGGCGGCGCTGACCGCCCAGAAAGGTAGCGTCAAGAGGAAAAGAATGTCAGCTAGGGCCAAGTTCAGCAGGTAGATATCAGTCATGGTTTTGAGCCTCTTAAAATATATGTAGGTCAGCATGACCAGCCCATTGCCCAGCAGGCCCACAAAGCAGATGACTGAGTACATGGTGGGCAGAAACCAGGCTTTGAAATCCCGGACGTCTTTTTTGTAGCAGAGGGATTCAAACTGGCTGTAGTCCACCGTGGTATTTTCATCACTGTAGTCATCAGTGACTCCATCGTAGCAAAGGCAGACCTGTGGGTGGGATGGAATGGAGAAAGCAGGGAATAAAGGGAAAACAACATCTGGTTTATTCTGGAGGCTGTAAATAGTGGAAAAGAAAAGAAGTCTACCTAAAGACCCAGGAGCAGAGAATGGGAGCAAGTGATTGAGCTTCCCTTGATTACTCATAGACTGGTACTCAATTTACATGTGTCTATAGGTTGTTTTATGAGTGGTTGGTTGTCATTTCCCACGCATGGGTGTTTGTGTTCTGTTTTTCTGATTAGACAGAAGCACTCTGAGGGTAGGGACCTTGTCTCCTTCATGTTTGATATTTCCCCTAAAGCACCCAATACGTGGCCTTGTACAGTAAGCCTACTAAATAATTAGGGGGTGATTTCAGGATGCTATATAATAGACTTGGAGTTGGGAGATCTGAGTTCAAATCCCAGTTCTGACAGTCACCAGTTTACTAGTAGACTGATGGTCACTTTACCTCTCTAAGACTTAGTTTCTTCATCTGTAAAAGGAAGATAATAATATCTTCAGTACCTACCTATCTTAAAGTTCCTATTTTGGAGATCAAATAAGATAATAAAAAGCACGTTACCCACCTCAAAGTACCATGTACATGTTAGCTATTTTTATGCCATAGCAAAGATTTAAATATATAATATAGATTGATAAAACATTTACTAAGCACTTACTATGTGCCAGGTACTGTGCTATTTATAGTATTTAACATATATTTAAATATTTGATGAATGAATGAATGACAGGAGCAGCTTGGTGGGATGTGTGGATATTATTTCTTCCTTCCCCTAGCCCTAGCACCTGCTTCTACTGTGCCTGTCAAGGTCCATCTCTGTTTCCCCAAACCAGCTGTCTGTGCCCACAGAAGGAAGTGGAGGCCTCTCTCTTTCTCTCTCTCTCTTTCACACACACACACACACACACACACACACACAGAGACATAGACACAGACATACACACTTATACATTATCTCTCTGTCTCTGTGTCTCTTACAGACCTTCTCAATCTATAGGATCCAATTCATTCTTTTTTCTTTCTTTTTTTAAAGCTCATCTGCCTATCAGGGCAGAGTTCAGGTGGCCTGCAGTGATTTTATCAATGACAGGGAGGGCATATATGTGCTACTCAGCAGAGTATTAGAGAGGGCCCTGAAGTTGGGGTCCCAGGGAACCCCAGAGAACTAGTAAAAACAGCAGTCTAACTTGACTCCCAAGAACCTAGGCCTAAGCTCAGGTTCTAGCTCAAGCTGTTCCTAGCTTGCTCAAAAATGTTTGGTTTCTTGAAAGCTGATTTTTTTTTTCATTTTTTTCTTTTTACAATGCGTTGTAATCATTAAGCACTTCATACATGCCTGCTGGCTTAGCTTGGCTTGGACTAGTTGTATTTCTGGCCACAGGCAAGGGGAGGGATGAGATAATGGACCCTTTGTCTGAGTTTTTCTATGTGGTATTTTGATGATAATAGCTCACTTTTTACAGAGTACTTTCTCCCTATAGTACTAAGAGGTGGAGAGTACAAGATGAGGAAACTGAGTCTCATAGAGGTTAAATAACAGTATCAGAAAAATACGAGAGCTGGAAGACAGCTTAGAGCTAGCTCATCTAGTCCAATCCCCTCATTTATAGATGTCTTAAAGAGATGACTTGCCTATGATTGTATACCTGGGTAGTGTTGGAGGTAGAATATGAACACGGATCTTCTGGCCCACCTGTTTGCTACTCTGCCTCCCACTGAAGTCAGCATCCATCCTTTCCTCTAGCCTAGGACATTCTTAGAGTAGGTATGACCCAAAGCAGGCCTACTACTCAGTCAGAGGGGTATATTCCAGGGACAGAATCTTCAGAAACATTGAGTAGCCCAGACCCCAGCCTCCTCTCTCCTCTCCCCAGCTGCCTAGGTACATTCTCTCTGGTCTCCCCAAAGCCTGAGGTTTTGGGCAGAGAGGTCTCCCTGACCCTCTTCCTCCCTCCCTTCCTCCTTCTCCAGCTCCTCTGCTTATCCTCTCAGGCTCTCCCTGTGCACCGCTGCTGTAGCCCACAACCCACCACATCCTGTTCCACCTGAGCCGACTCCCTCATGTAAAAGGGAAATACAAGCCACAACTCCTGTTCCCTCAATCTTCCACCCCCTCCCCTAAACCCCAACCTCTAAACTCTCACTGCCAGAAATATAGCTGCTGTAAAGTCCTCTAGTAAGAGGCAGAATTACAGAAACTCAGAACTTGAAGAGGCTTCAGAAGCCAGCTAGGCCTACCCTTACCTTCCAAGAACCGGTCACTTAGCCTCTGCTTGGAGAGCTCTAGAGAGGGGGACCCCATTCCCTCCCAAGGCAGCCCATTCACCTTTGGGAAATTGCTCAGTTTTTTTTTCTTTTCCATTGAACAGAAATCTGCCAATCCCACCCCCTTCACCTAGCTCCGCCCACTGGGGCCAATCTGGACAAAACTAATCCTGCTTCTACCTGACTTTCCAACAAGTTCTTGAAGACAGCTATCATGTTCACCCTAAGTCTAGGGCACAGACAAGAGAGAGGGAGGCCACACTCAAAGATGTGGAGCCCAAGTACCAGCAGACCTCTGGCCTGGGCTTTCAGGAATGGATAATGATTAGAAATTTAATTCTGGACTTTGTTTCTGAAAAGTCGCAGCTCTGGACCTGGATATGTTGAGGGTCAAACTTGGGGCTTTTTTGTGCTAATTTTGTGTCTCGCTCTAATGTTGGTCAGTCCTCTGTGTCTAACTCACTCACTTCCTCAGGGCCTTCTTGTGAACTACCAGTGTCCACCTACGCGTTAGACTCGGATTCAATCAGGAATTTTTGACCTAGGGTCCGTGGATAGATTTTAAGGGTCAGGTGAGGCTGTAAACTTGGATGGGAAAAAAATGACATCTTTATTTTGATTTCCTTCAATTATTTTAAAACATTCTAAGAAGGAGTCCCTAGGCTTCATCACACTGCCAAAGGAATCCAGACACACAAAAAAGGTTAAGGCCCCCTGAGTACATTAGATGATCGTTAAGGTTCCTTTTGTGCTCAATTTTCTCATCTGAACTCAGTTTCTTCTTTTGGAATGTAAGCCCCCTGAGGGCAGGCTCTGTTTTGGTTTTTGTCTTTGAATCCTCAGTACCTGGCACTGTGCCTGACACATAATAGGTGTCTGACATTTCTGTTGGGTTGAATTGAATCTATAAAATGGGAACTAACTAACACTTAAATCGACAGAATTGTGACTGTCAATGTCAAATGTCAGTGATGAAATGATAATAATTCTATCTCCCGCCTTATGCTTGGCAAACTAGTTTTGTGGTTCTTTCAGTGATTTTTTTCTTCTCCCCCTCCCTCACTCCACCTAGGGCGTTTGGGTTGATTCTATCTATTTCACGAAAGAGAAACTGAGATCTGAGAGATGCACTTTGCAGATGAAAGTTGGGAGGATGATTACGAAGTGTGGAAAACTTGAGGTCACTAGGACTTAGATTATCAGACTAAATGCACTCCCTCCTTCTACTCTCCCCTTGCCTACATGAAGTTTTACACTCTTAGGCCTTATTTAAGTGTGTGCTGGTTTGTGAGTGAAAACAAGAGTTTTGTTCTTGGTGGTGCAGTGGAATGGGGGCTGGGTTTAGAGTCAGAAGGCTTGGGTTCGAATGCTGGCCTTCGAATGCATCACCATGGGCAAGTCACTTACCCTTTCTCTTTGGACCTCCCTTTCCTCATCTGCAAAATGAGATGGGTGGTCCAGATGACCTCTAAGGACCCTTTAAATCCCTGATCCAATGATCTATGTTTTTTTACACTTATTTTTATGCTGCTCCTCTCTGAAAGAACACAAGGTGTGTCCTTAATTTCAATCTCTCCAGGGGAGAGAGGATGGTAATACTCTGCTCTTCCCCCATGAAGGAGGTTGAGGAAATGTGACCCAGGATTGTGTGACTTCCCCAGTTTGGGGAGTAAGGAGGATGAGAGATAGGAGTGCTGTTGTAAAACAGGCTCTATTATTACCCTCTAATCCAAGTCTCTCTCCATCAGACCCCCTACCACTGGCTTGGTGAGGAATTCTTACCTGACAAATAACAAGCAGGGTCACCACCATTACACTCCGCATCCCTTTTCCTACAAAAGACAAAAGATATAACATTAGCAGTTGGCCTGGGGAGTTTTTGGTGAATCTGTGATTAATAAGTCACGGTATAAGTGACTTAATTCAGGCTTTGCAAATTAAAAGATTAATAAGTCAGAGGTTTTTAACTTCTTTTCTTATGTCACGGACCCCTTAAGCAGCTTGGTGAAGCCTATGGAGGGGTGGACCTGTTCTCAGAATGATTTTTTTTATTAATTTATTTTGATTTATCAATAATCATTTCCATATGCTTTTGAGTTTAAAATTTTTCTCCCCCTCCCCAAGATGGTGCACAATCTGATATATGCTATACATTTACCAGAATGATGTTTTTAAATGCATAAAATAAAATACATAGGCCAAAAGAGGAAATTCATGAAACAAATAGGCATTTTTCACATCTAATTCATGGTCCCCTTGAAATCTATCCATGGGGGGAGAGGAGAAGGGAGGGGGCAGGAGGCAGTCTATAGTAGGAGTATTAGACAGTGGAGACATGGAGACATGGGTTCCAAATCCTGTTCCCTGACACATCTTACTTTGCGACCCTGGGCAAGTTATTTAATCTCTCTGAGCCTCAACCTTCTCATCTGTAAAAGGACAATAGCTGACATTTATAAAGTGCTTTGGGGTTTGCAAAGGTCTGTGCTGTTCAGACTACTCATTGGAAGGATGAATACTGAAGCTAAAGCTTAAATACTTTGGTCACAAAATGAGAAGACAGGACTCATGGGAAAAGACCCTGATGCTGGAAAGATTGAAGGTGAAAGGAGAAGAGAACAGCAGAGGATGAGATGGATTGAGAGTGTCATGGAAGCAACGGGCATGAGCTTGCACAGACTTCAGAGACAGTGAAGGACAGAAAGGCTTGGAGTGCTATGATTCATGGGGTCGCAAGGAGTAGGATAAGACAGAGTGAATGATCTACAAAGCTGTTCATACATTAACTCGTTTGGGCCTCACAGCAACCCTGTGAGATAGGCACTATGAGAGCAACAGCATTATCCCTCTTATGTGCAGTCGCTTCAGTCGTGTCAAACTCTTTGTGACCCCTTTTGGGGTTTTCTTAGCAAGGATACTGCAGTGGTTTGCCATTTCCTTTTCCAGCTCAGTTTACAGATGAGGAAACTGAGGCAAACGGTCAAGTGACTTGGTCAGGGTCACTCAGCCAGTAAGTGTCTGAGACTGGGTTTGAACGCAGGTCTTCCTGACTCTAGGCCTGGCTCTCTATCTACTGTGCTACCTAGCTGCCCTATCCCCATTATTCATATAATGAAATTGAGGTTCATAGTGGCTAAATGAACCTGCCCATGGTCCCATGGCTAGGAAGGAACTGAGCTAAAATTTGAACCCAAGGCTTCCTGGCTCCCAGTTCAGAACTCCTACTTTACCATGCTTGCTTCTTAGTATCATTCTCTCCCCTCCCCCTTCCCCACCCCGAATATTAAGTGTTGTTTTGAGGATCAAGTGAGATCATGCATGGAAAGGGTTTTTGCAAAGCCTGAAGTGCTGCTTAAATGTCAGCTCTTATTTTTAAGCTCCCCTGTTCCTTATTAAAGAGAGGGGAGAGGAGAAGAGATGCTGGGAACTTTCATCATGGGCACCGCTACTACGCACTGTGTTTGTTAAGACAGAACATCAGAACCAGATTGTGCCTCCAAATACTTGGCCAGCCGCCCAGCCCACTCCCCTTGCTCTCTCCTCCTCCTCTTCCTACAGCCAAATCTATGTCCCGGTCCAGGTCCATCTCTTCAAAGGGAGGTACAGGGCTCCTTCCCTACCTCCTGGAGGCTCCTTTGACTCCCCCTTAGACGTTTCTGATCTGGGGTAGACCCACTTCTAGCTGAGTTAGAACTGACTCTGACTCCTTTGCTCTCTATCTCCCACAGCCACGAGGCAGGGCTACAAGAGAGCCAGAGTCAGGCTGAAGTTTTGCTCAAAATAGCCATCCAGGGAGAGTTGTCCCTGGGTCCAGGTGTTTCTGCAGAGATCTGATGCCACCAGTCAGGTGCTCTGGGTCTCTCCTGAGTGCGGCCAGCCAGCTTGGGAAACAAATTTGTGAATGAAGTTGGGTGGGGTGACTGGGTTCACCTATTTCATTAATCACTTGATAGGGAAGGGTGGTGCCCCAGGGGTCCCTCAGTTCCATACCCAATCAGAAACAATTTCCCCTTTAGCCAGAGTCTTCTCCCCTCTTATATAAAAGTGTGTTATGGGCACCCCCCTCCCCAGGAGCTGAGAGAAGAGGACTCACTTAGAGGGTGATAGAGAAGTAGTGGAAGATTGGGGAAAACCACAGCTGCTGGGAGTCAGATGACCTTGGATTTGAATTCGACACTTGTGCCTTGTTTGACTGTGGGCAAGTACCTCCCCCCCATCTCTGTGCCTTAGTTTCTTAAAATAAGGAAGTTGAATTAGATGATCTCTAAGACCCCTTCTAGCTTTAGATTCAAGGTTCCAAGTCCCTAGAAGCCCGGGGACTACGGTATTCTTTGGTGGGGAGAAGTGGTAGGGAGGAGACCACCAGTGTCCCCAAATTAAATTTTCTTAAAGGCTGTTTAGTGGGCTAATACTTTGTCTCTGTGTATGGTGTGTGTGTGTGTGTGTGTTGTGTGTGTGCGTGAGCACGTGCACATGTGCACATGCCCTACATGGATTTGTGGGGGGTTAGGAGAAATGTTCAATGCTGACCATGAAGAAGGTCAGACACTGCTGGGGGATATCAGGAGACCTCGGACTGGGCTTAAGCAGGGTCCTGTGGTACCAGGCAGACCAGGAGACCAGGACCATAGGGTCAGAACAGCATATGGACATAGCAATCCCTCTTGGGCTCTTCTTTAAGGCTTAGGAGTCAGGAAAGGCCCTGGAAACCTTTTCCTCAGAGGTTGGGGAAGATAAGTTTGAATTTAAAGGGCTGCCCACATTAAGAGCTAGCATTTATATAACGTTTTAAAGTTGGCAAAATGCTTTACCAATATTACCTCATTTTGTCCTCATAACAAGCTTTGGCGGTGGGTGCTATTGTTATCCTGCTTTACAGATGAAGAAACTGACGCAGAAAGTTTTTAAAGTAATTGCCCAGAGTCACACAGCTAGGAAGTGCTGGGTTTGAACTCAGGTCTTCCTGACTCCAGGTCCAGAGCTCTAACCATTGTACCACCCAGCTACTTTTCCATGTTTGACCTTGGGTAAGTCACTTCCCCTCTAGGCTTCAGTTTTTTTTTTTTAAAAATAAAGTAAAATGAAAATGTAGGACAACATGATCTTCAAAGTCCCTTTTGGTTCCATGTTTCTCTTTGGGGAGGGTGACTTGAACATGGACTAGGCGCTTCCCTCCCTCCTTTGGG
The DNA here is from genome assembly GCF_900497805.2 of Vombatus ursinus. Lineage (NCBI taxonomy): Eukaryota > Metazoa > Chordata > Mammalia > Diprotodontia > Vombatidae > Vombatus > Vombatus ursinus. Next base: position 853,353 of record NW_020954579.1, on the reverse strand, counting down.
CTGGAGAAATGTGACCCACTCTTCCACTTCAGAAGCCTTTAAGAATTAGGGCTGTTCACAGGCATTCACTCCCCACCTCCTAATCCTGGGTGCAGTTTCCCTGTGGAGTGGTTTCCTTGTCTACACCGCCACCTACTGGAAATGATTTGGCAAGACAACTAAAATGCTGCGGCCCCTGGGGGTAATGGAGAAGGGTTTTTGGACTAGGGGGTGGGTAGTAGGGAAGGTGGTTGTTATTCCCTGGATTATTCTTGGGGAAAGAAGGAAATGGATCCAAACAACAAAAAGGAGTAGATCTCTCTGTCTCCCTAAATTGGCCATACTGTCTCACCCAAGTCCCCTGGCTATCATGGATTCCAAGTCCTAGGTTCAAATTCCCCACCTTGCTACTTGCTACCTATGTGACCTTGGGTAGGTAAATCACACATCCACCCTGTGCCTCAGTTTCCTCCTTTGTAAAATGAAGGATATTGGATTAGATGGCTTCTGAGGTCCCTTCCAGTTTCAAATCTAAGATCTTATAACCTTTCCCCACCCAAAGTTGAACGCTGGCAAATATTAAGGACATCAAGAAAATTGAGGGAGAAGCTATTTTGAGTTTCTTCGAGGAAAACTATCACCTACTTCAACTGGTTGGGGAACTGGACCAAGGTAAGAGGAGTCAGATATAGTTAATCAGTGAGGAGACTCACAGAGGATTGTCTAATCCAGGGATTGTTTACCTTTTTTTTGTCATGGACCCCTTTTAAAGGGCATTCTGGGGGAGTCTATGAACCCCTTCTCAAGAGAATGTTTTTGAATGAGAAAAAAGTTTCTTGTTCAGTCGTTTCAGACTCTTTATGACCTTACTTGGGGTTTTCTTGGCAGAAATACAGGACTGGTTTGCCATTTCCTTCTCCGGCTACAGATGAGGAAACTGAGGCAAATAGGGTCAAGTGACTTGGCCAGGGTCACACAGCTAGTTCATGTCTGAGGTCAGATTTGAACTTATTTGTCTTCCTAATTCCAAGCCCAGAGCTCTATCCTCTGCATCACCTAGCTGTCCCATGTAAAAAATACAGGGATTATAAAGGAAACCAAGTCTAATGAAACAATTAGCAAAATATTTTTTAAAAGCAAATTTGCAGACCCCAGGTTAAGGATTCCTAATTGTCCAACCCAACCTGACCAAAAATCAGGAGGCTACCCTGGTTTTGTTAGGAAACCCTAGCAATGGGGAACTAGTCTGCCAGAGCCATCCATTCCCTACCCATTGAATCAGAGAATTTAAGAGCTGAGTTAAAATGTGGAATAGATTTGGAAGGACCTGAAAAGTTCATTTCAATAGACATTTACTAAATACTTATGTCTACAGAGATAAAAGAAGATACAATTCTTGCCTGCAGAGTTTACAATCACCTAGCAACTTTCATCTAGCAACCTTTTTACCACCTTCATAAAGAGGAGGTGTTGTGTAGGGGAAAGAACCTGGGTTTGAATCGTGATTGTTATTATTATTATTTTTGGAGGTAATCTGGGTTAAGTGACTTGCCCAGGGTCCCACAGCAAGTAAGTGTCTGAGGCTGGATTTGAACTCAGTTCCTCCTGACTCCAGGGCAGATGCTCTATCCAGAATCCTCATTCTTAAAACTTGTTAGCTGTGTGACCTTGGGCAAGTCAAACTCTTTGAGCCTTGTGTTCCTCAGTCTAAAAAATGTGGGCAATTAAATTTGCACTATCCATGTGATTGGGCTGTTGTGATTTATATAGTGTTTATAGAGCATTCGTGAATTGATAACACTCTATTAAAGGCAAGGAAACTGAGGGAACTCAGAGAGGAAAAGAAAGCCTGAAACTGCTTAGCTAATTAGTCACAGAAGTAGAATCTAGATCACCAGATTATAAATTTAGGTGTATAGAGTTTATCTAGACCAGCTCACACATTTGAGGAAACTGGGGGTCCCCAGAAGTTAAGTGACTTGCCCAAGGTCATATAGGCAGAAGTATTTTGAACCTAACCCCTGTAAAACCTGTGTCCGGTCTCTCAGCTCAATCTCTTTTCTCCTAGGCTTCTCTGTCTCACAGTGGTGTATCCTCTCTCCTTCCCTTAACTCATCTCTCTCTTCTAACACTCTTTAAACCAGTAAACCTCAGTTTCCCCAGAGAATCCAGTCTGGGGCAAGTCCATACTTGCCACACCCTGTATAAGGGGCCAGGGACATGTGCACTGACTCATCTCAGTTAAGCTCTGAAGTTTTGTTGGACATGCAAATATCATTTAGTTACAGTTGAGAAAGTCTGTTCTGACTAGCAGTGGGAACCACAAAAACAAAAAAAAAACCCAAGGTGTCAGTAAAGTCATCGAGAGTGAGAGTTAAGTCCAACAACCTTGTTTCTTTTCCATTCCACTGCCAACCCCCTCCAACTATACCCCTCCCTCCAGCACCTCATATGTGTCCCTTCATTCCCAGAGAGAGGTTGCCCTCTTCTGGGCCTGGGAGAAAAGGTTAAGGGGTCTGGGAGGTTGGGGGCAGGTTTGTTTGTTTTTTTCCTAGGAAGGGCTGGCAATACTGAGAAGATGCAGGGGAAACCCTGTGCCTACCAGGGATGGAGAGGTCAGTCAGTTGTTTATGAGTCAGAACCTTAATCAGTCATAGACCAACTGTTTTAAGTAGGAAGGTTGGACAGTACCAGTAAACCTGAGGGTTGGTGGATGAGATTTTGGGACATGGTTGACTTGAACAATGGGTATTTTCTGCAACTGTTACCTGGAGCTCTTATGAAGAAATTCCCTAAAATTCCTCCCTGAGTTTTCAACAAAAGAAACTCCCTATACCTCCTCAGCCTCAGATATAGCGGGTTGTTGGCTCTGTGACCCTTTTACTCCCTGCTCCCCAACCCCCCTCCAAGCCATGTGCTCAGGACTTCCAGCCTGCCAAATTTGCTGGGTGCCCAAGTCTTTGCTCTGTTTGTGTGTAGTGTGTGTATGTTAGGAATTGTGTTGGTAAGGTAAGATCAAAGGTTCATAGACCTAGAGTTTGAAGGTACTTCAGAGGCTGTCCCAGTTTACATGAGAAAACTGAGGCACAGAGAAGGTAAGTGATTTGCCCAAGATTCTACAAGTAACAAGTATCAAAGGTGACATTTGAACCCAGGTTCTTTGACTCAAAGCTAGTGGACTTTCTATGATACCACATCATGCAAAGGAAAGGGAAAGTATTGCTCGATGGGAGCCAATCTCCCTCAAAAGGAGGCGGTATCCTCTGGGATTGGGGGTTAGGCAGGGGAGTTTGAGTCAGTGACAAAAACCCTCTCCCACTGAGAGCTTATTGCCAGATACCACGTTTTTATGTGCGCATGTCTGTATTCTCAAGCCTTTCACCCCTCTCCATGCTCTTTTGCCTTCTCTTATCTCCTCTGAATTCTGTTTTCTTTCTCATTGCCACCACGATTATTATGCTCCCTAACCTCTATTCCTTGGAACATTTCAAACTCCAGAGGTTCTGTCTGGCACTAAAGATTAGGGGGTCTGGAAATCAACCAACCTTGTAGATAGCTACAAGCCCAGGTTAAGGAACAATGGGATGCCCAGGCCAATAGTACTCAAGACGATTAAAATGATAACAATAACAACAGTAGCAGCAACAATGACAGAGCCCTAGACTCTAAGAGAAGGGCTCTTTTGAGGAAATGCTCTAGTGGTCCTTACAGCTGGCCCTTGATTATCCATGAGCTTTGGGAGAGGAGTAGCCTGGATGATGAGATTTTTGCCTCGGTTTTCTCCTCTATAAAAGAGGTTAGATTCGATGATCTCTGTAATCACTTGCATCTTTGGCATTCTGATTCTATCCCTAAACCTAAACCTCATTTTATGTGAATGTTTACCCGTTAGATTGTAAGTTCCCTGAGGACAGAGACTCTGGACTTTCTCCCTTTACATCTCCAATGTGGTGTACATACCACATTGTGGTGTACATAAATTTATGAATAGAATTGAATTGTTTGAACTTTCTCTTGTACCACACCTGCTTACTAGCCAGAGCTTTTTGCTGAGGGCCAAGCAGGCTGTTTGACTTTCTCTTTTTGTTGTGGGAAAACAAGATTAAGTAAATTAGCAAATCTATATTAGGGTATAGATGGGAAAGAGGGGAGTCCTGTAATCTGGACAATCTACATCCAGGCTAGCCAAACCCTGGACAATGGGGAAATGGCCATATCAGTTAAGCTAATGAGTCCACTGACTGTCAGAAGTTCCTCCCCACAATTGTCCCCCCCCCCCACCTCCCCCACCTCAGCTCAACGTGCATGGAAAGTTTGTATAACCTGGATAGACACATAGTATTCCTTTTTCCTTCATCCCCCAACACTTTTAGGCTTAACCTGTAATTTCATTGGCACAGGGAATTTCCAGTGAGAACTCTCCTTCCACCAATATGGCTTGCCATCTGCTCTGTAATGTAAATTTCACTGCAGGGATTCTAACAGTTTTTGTGTGATGGACCTCTTTGTCGGTCTGGTGAAACTCACAGAACCTTTCTCAGAATGATGGTTTTAAATGAATAAAATAAAATACACAGGATTATAAAGGAAACTAATTATGTCGAAATACATTGATCAAAATAGTTAGAGAAAAAAAACAACCGAGTTCATAGACCCCAGATTAAGGACCCCAGTTTTAGAGAGTTGTCTGAGGCACTGAGCAGTTGAATGACTTGCCCGAAGTCATTCAGCCAGAGGGCTTGAACCCAGGTCTTCCTGACTCTGAGGCCAATTTTCTACCCATTAAGCCAGACTGTCTCTTTTGCTGTCTTATGCTGTTAAAAAAAAGGCACTACAAGTGGCTGGCTTCAGTCAGTGACATTGCGCGCCTGATTTCTTGGCCATCTTCCTGACTGATCCTTCCAGGGAATTGAGGGCCAGAGGAGCCCCTGGCCCATGTTCCTCCTTCCCCCTCCCCCAGCACTTCTATGTCCTATTGTTTTTGAGAATTCAGACCCTGACATCTTCCCTCTGTTTCTCAAAGCGGCTGAGAACAGTTGTTTCTCCCTGTTCATTCTAGTACTGAAAAGAGCCAGTACAGCCCCGGTTCAATTTTCATTTTGTGTAAGAGAAACTAGGCAGTTATTTGGCCCTGTCTTCCACTCCCCTATCTCCTCCTGCCTAACTCTCCCCAAATGAAATGAGTGAAACCTAACCCACCAATGAAGGCAACGGGCCCTGCCAACTGCCATGAGCCCATTCTTAATAATAATAATAATAAAACTTCTTGGTGGTTTCCCTCTTCTTATCTACCCACCGTATCTCTAAACTGCGATCTCTGTCTTGGGTGAACTGAGCTCCAAGAACAAATCTCCCTTCATCACTTGATTCTATCAGGCCGGCATCCTCCAAAGCAGAGATTGGTAAAGAGCCTCAAAGCAATCCCAGGTGTGGCTGGCAACCTTGGAAGGGTTGGAGGCAGAGATGGGGAAGGACCAGGAGCAGGATAGGTGCAAGGGCCTCAGGTTGGTAGCCTCTGAATGGTGGAGTCAAGGGGTTGAGGGAGAGAGGGGTGCAGCTTCAGAGAGGTAAAGGAGAAGATGCCTCTGGTTTGGAGAGAGTGAGCTCCATGGTGGAATAAGAGATGCCTCTTGGGAGTTTGGAGGAGCCCAGCTGGAATATATTCAGACACAGAACACAGGATAATAGGTCGTTGGGTAGAAACCCTGGTGGTCATTTGCTTTTTCAAAGCTGCTTTGCAGAAGGCTGAGTCCCCAGGGTTCCAGGTCTGTGTGTGTGGGGAAGGGTAGGTCAGGTTCAGTGGCAAAGAAAGGCAAGGCAGAGTGTGCTGAGTGAGGCCCCTTCACTTGTGACTTTGAGGCTACTGTGGCGGTAGCCAGCTAGCTAGTGATCTAGTGATACAGAGCTAGTGAATGCAGAACTCAGTCCTCCTGGCTGTCTGTTTTGACTCTCCTTTCATATTACTATGAGAGGGAGCTGATGGCTCCGTGAAAATCCCCCAGAATCTTTTTGGCTCTTTTTCTTCTCCTAAAAGGACAGAACCCTGGGATATGGCCCCAAAGATCAATGGGTTTTAGCTACAAGGAGGGGCTTTTGAATAGAAAAGGTTGCAGTGCACTGCAAGGTTCCCTTCTTCGGTGGAATTCATCTGCCTGGGACAGGAAGGGGCTGCCTGACTGAAAAGAGGGGCTGGACTGGATAGCCTGACACTGACTGCTTCCCAAATAGAATGCTATTTGCAGGCAACATATTAAAGGTAGGACCGTCCTACCTAAGCCTCCATTGGTATTGTCAAGCACGTTGACTGAGTCTTCCATAGCAGTCTTTATAGCATGAGAAATGGAGCTAGGGGAAGTCTAGGAGTTCCTGCCCATCCTTCTTTCTGAGTAGCTTTGAAAGCTACATTTCAAATGGTTTAAAATATTTATTTTTTTTCAAACTTAAGAGATTTAGAAGCATCCTGTGAAAAATTCTCTAGGAATATTATTCTTTCTGGGAATCTAGGGTTGAGCCATAATGCTCCTGGGGCAAATTAAGTTGAGGAATGGGATTAGGGGGCAATGGCACAGAGGACAGTAGTTTGGCCCTCTCATGAGGATTAGGAAGATGGTGGCTCAGGAGAGTAGAGCCATGGTAATGGGATTCTGGTGGTAGTTATTCAAGGGCAGTTGACAGAAAACTAGGACATGATGGGTAGGTTGGTGGTCATCATGGATAGGAAGTCATGCTCACCCTGATTCCTTCCTTGCCATATTGGCACTCTGGGACAAAGTCCCATTTGCCCCAGGATAGTTACAGCTCTGATCTGGAGAGACCCTTGCTTTTATTCTCAGTGGTCAAGAGATACCACTAAATCTTTCACCTGTTTCCTGTTTTCAGAGGATAAACTGCCTCTCATTCCTCTGGTCTCCAAGCTTGACCTGATATAACTCTCTTTCTGGTGTCCCTCCTATCTCAGGTGGGAAAGGATGGACTCAGCCTTCAAGCCCTCAACTGCTATTCCTTCCCTACCCACATGAATGGGTGAGTGGTTATTTCTAGATTCTGATTCTACCTCTGAAGTAAAGGAGATGAGAGGCAGTTTCTGTAGGGAGCAGTGAATTCCCAACAAACTAGATATTGTCTAGTTTGACCCTGAATGTCATGCTTGATCAGAGGTCCCCACCTTGCCTGATTGCAGAAATTGAATTTTGAGAGCAGCTCAGCCCAGGACCCCCAATGGGGATGAGCCTTCCCTCCCCATTCCATACCCAGTGAACTCCAACTGTTCTAGAGGCTCAGGGAGACTATAAAAGTGGTCTCCTTTTTTTCTATCTCCTTAACAATTGGCAGACCCTAAGAATTATCATCTCCTTGAGGGTCCTCTGTAAGCCTCTTCCTGTGAATAGCAGCAAGAAAAATCCCTTCCCCCAAAGTTCACTTACCTAGGTCCATGATGCTTGCTCTGCTGTGGCTGTAATCACCAGGAGAGAGTTGCCACCCCTACCTCCTCTAGCTCTGAAGCTGTGGAGGAAGCAGTATGTAGGTTCTTTTTATTGAGTGAGTGAAGGCACACGTGATGCCTTGGCTCAGCCTTCTGCATGGTTCCTTCTCTTCTTCCCCCACCTAATTATACTCGGGTCACACGGCAGTCCATCCTCCTCAAAGCACCCCTGAGTCACTATTGAAAGTTCTGCATTGAGAAAGTCCCTTCTCGAGCCCTTGTGAATCCAGTTACAAGTGAGGGAAACTGGGAGGCCCTGATGATGTAATTCTGGTTGACTGCTTCATTGATCCTTCCAGTTAAGTCCTTGACTACCTATGAGTCCTGAGAAGAGCAGCAGTTTGGGAAATGGGTTTCGGTATCAGTTTCCTCCTCTGAGACACAAAGGGGTTGGGTCAGGTGGTCTTTGGCTTCCCTTGACTCTGACATTCTATGTTCTTTCTTTTAAGGCAAAGGCTTCTTAAATTTTTTTGAGACATAGACTATGTTTTATGTTCTTTGTTTTAAGGCAGGGGCTTCTTAAATTTTTTTGAGACATAGACCCCTTTGTCAGTCTGATAAAGTCTATGGACTTTTCAGAATAACAATTTAAAATAATTAAAGGATATGAAAATTTCATATATATATATATTTATATTTATATATTTCCACCCCCATCCAAGTTCATGGGCCCACTGAAATTCATCCACACAGCCCTTGAGAATCTATGAACCCCAGGTTAAAATCCTTATTCTAAGGTTTCTTCCAGTCTTAATAACCCATGTACTATATTTTAAGGTTTCTTTCAGCTTGGACATTCTGTGGTTCTAAGACTTTATCACCTCCTTCTAATAAATTTAGACTTTCTCTTCTATCACACCTGTTACCAGAACCAAAGGCTGGTTTGACTTCCTCTCTCTGGTGGAGGAGACAAACAAACAGTGAGCCAGCTCAGAATCAGGGAGCAGATGGTTAAAAAAAGAGGTCTGTGATTTGGGATCACATGGATGTGAAAACCAAATCCTGGAGCACTGAAAGCTGGCTGTATCTGATGATCCCCTAGTAGGAGTACAGGGGTGTGTGTGTGTGTGTGTGTTTCAAGGTTGCTGATTATATCTTTACAGCAATGATCATCCTTTCTGGACAATTGGACCAACTTTTTTTTAAGTCTTAAAAGTAGATTTGATCAGTTTCCTAAAGCACACTGGTGGAGTAAAGGGGGTTTTGCCCCCAAGGTGCTAAAATTTAGTAGGTCTTAGTAACATTCATAATTCTTCCGAAATAGCCTGGCTTAGTATCTAATTAGTGAGAATAATTATTTTTTCAGAGAAAAGGTAGATTTATTCCCATCTGAGGACTTTACAACCTTTTATCCCTCTTAATTAATTTATTTTTAGTTTTCAACATTCACTTCCATAAGCTTTTGAGTGCTAAATTTTCTTCCCCTCCCTCCACAAGATGGCATACAATCTGATACACATTCCTATTAAACATATTTGCACATTAGTCATGTTGTAAAGAAAAATTAGAACCAATTAGAACCAATAGGAGGAACCATAAGAAAGAAGAAACAAAACAAGACAGAAGAGAAAAAAATAGCAAATAGTATGCTTTGATCTGCATTCAAACTCTATAGTTCTTTCTTTGGATGTGGATAGTATTTTCCATCATGAGGCCTTTGGAGATGTCTTAGATCCTTGTATTGCTGAGAAGGGTCAAGTCTATCAATATTAGTCGTGTTATATAAACAATATTGGTGGCTATTACTGTGTACAACGTTCTCCTGGTTCTGCTCACTTCACTCAGCATCAGTCTATACAAGTCTTTCTAGATTTTTCTGAAGTTCACTTGCTCATCATTTCTTACAGCACAATAGTATTCCATTACATTCATATATGACAACTTGTTCAGCTATTCCCCAATTGATGGGCATCCTCTCAATTTCCAATTCTTTGCCACCACAGAAAGAGCTGCTGTAAATATTTTTATACATGTGGGTCTTTTTCCCATTTGTATGATCTCTTTGGGATACAACCCTAGAAGTGCTGTTGCTAGGTCAAAGGGTATGCACATTTTTATAGCCCTTTGGGCATAGTTCCAAATTGCTCTCCAAAATGGTTGGATCAGTTCACAACTCCACCAACAGTGCATTAAGGTTCCAATTTTCCTACATCTTCTCCAACATTTATAACTTCCTGTTTTGTCATGTTGGCCAATCTGATAGGTGTGATGTGGTGCCTCGGAATTGTTTTGATTTACATTTCTCTAATCAATAGTGATTTAGAGCATTTTTTCATATGAGTATAGATAGCTTTAATTTAAGAATAATTATTTTAAATAGGATACTAATGGATGATGCTTTAGAGGTAGCTAGGTAGTGTATTAGATAGGGTGATAGGCCTGGAGTCAGGAAGGCCTGAGCTCAGATCTGCCACAGATCTGTTAGGGCAAAGACAGTGTCTTAAACTCTGTACTTCTCCCAGCAGCCAGCACAATGTTCAGCACATAGTAGGTGCTTAGTAAATGTTTATTGAATGGATGAATGCACTACTGAAGGAACCATATTCCTAACCCCACTGACAGCCGAATAGAGCTGACTCCTTTAGCCTTTCCAAATCAGTCAACTTGTATGGTTTTAGAGGAAACTGCTGTCATCTACAGAATCTGGGATCATGTAGAAGGGGCACCTGGATGTATGTGCCCATAAGTGGTAGTGGTAGGGTTGTTATGAGCCATACTTGGGCAGATATGTTGGTAATGGAAGGAAGGGTTTTGGGTGGCTTAGTCAGTGAGATCAGGGGTGTGACATAGGATCAGAGAACTTACCTGAAGACACAGGCCCCTTGAACTCATCTTAGGAGCTTCCTCCTGGCATCTCCCTCTAGGAAGCAGATACTTTCCTGAGGTGGCAAGAAGTCAAATTATTTTGTGCCCCTGTTTCATATCTACTCTGGGCACTATTGGCCCTGCTGAATGGGGGACCTCACTCTGTTGACTGAGAGAGCTCAAAGAGGGTTCTTTACACCATTAGATTCATCAGAGAGTGGATCTGTGGTGAAATACTCGTGTCCTAAGGCAACTGTCAAAGTTCAGTGACTCTACAGCTTCTCCAATCCCAAGCTTACAAGAGCCTTGGAAACTCCCAGTCATCAAGCTACCTTCCATTTTCCCCTTTCTATCTGCATGAGAAGAGTGTCCATTGGCTAAAGAATTTTTAGTTTCATTTTTAGTTTCTGGGAGTTGGCCTTTGGATAAGAAAATGGGAATTCCCTTAGTATCTTCCCAGACCTGGCCATGGGCTTCCCCTTAAACATTTGTTAGTCAACAAACATTTAACTGAGTAGCCACTGTGTGCAGAACACTGTTTTGGAGACAAGAGCCCTAACTAGGGTGGGATGAATGGGGCTTTGCCCCCAGGGTGCTAAAATTTAATAGGTCCTAGCAACATTCATAGTCCTTTAGAAATAACCCAGCTTAGTATCTAGTTAGCAAGAATAATTATTTTTAGTAGGAAACTAATGGAGGCAGCTAGGTTGTATAGAGGATAGACTGCTAGGCCTAGAGTCAGGAAAACCTGAGTTCAGATCCAGCCTCAAACCCTAGCTGTGTGACCCCAGGGAAGTCATTTAACTTCTGTTTGCCTCAGTTTTCTCAACTATAAATGCAATAATAATAGCAGTTGTGAGGATCAAATAAGATAATATTTGTAAAGCACTTAGCACAGGCACTGTGTGACTGGCACATAGTGGATGCTCAAGAAATGTTTAGTTCCTTACTTCTTTTCCTCCCATTCCCTGTAGTAGCCTCCAGGTGAGTCTCTCTTTGGGCTGGCCCCACTGCTTCCCTTTCCCCATTAGTGGCCTTATGGTACCCTAAAGTATATCCATCGATGGTGGCTTTATCCCAAGGTGATTTGAAGATGCTTTATACAATGTCAGCTGCAAATGTAAAAGTGACCAGTTATAGCTTGGCTAGGATTGTAAAGAAATCATAATCCCAAGCTGCAGAACAAACTCAGAAGACAATTTTGCTGATTGCCTTAAGTATTTCTTATTTAGTTTTTTTAAAATAGTTTTATTCTAAGTGGTAACGATCAGTGGAAACAAACACAGCAGCAAATAGTAAGAGGATTGTCCACAAGCCACATGTTCTAAACAACTTACATTGTTTTAAAAAATGTGTATATTCACTTTAATAAAATAATGACAAAAATAATCTCACTTCCCTCCATGTCTTCCTTCTAATCTCTTTCCTCTGGTATTTCCTCTTCATATTTTGTTACTACTACTACTGTTATTATCATTGTCATTTTTGACATGATGCGTTTTCCAGATTTTAAGATCATTATCATGATCATTTTTCATAAAATTGTACTCATGTACATCTTGATGTATTCTGTTTTCTTTGCTTGTATCACTCCATTTTTCCCCTTTCTTGTTCACTTCTGACCTCTCTATTTTCAGTTTCCTTTTACTGAAATCTTTCCATGTCTTTTGATTTGTCATAGCTGTTGTTTTTTATGACTCAATAACAAATATCCTAAGAAATTCCTGTGCTCTTATTTTTCTAGTAATTACCTGATAGTTCAGTGTATGGATGGTTTGCAGTTTTTTGCTATTACAAGCAAAGTTGCTGTGAATATTTTTGCACAGATGGGTCTCATTTACCTTTTAACGACACCCCTAAGTGTCCTGAGACAGCTAGGTGATGCAGTGGATAAAGTGTTGGCCCTGGAGGCAGGAGGACCCGAGTTCAAGTCTGATCTCAGACATTTACTGAGTGTGTGACCTAGGAAACATCATTTAACTTCTGTTTTACTCAGCTTCCTTGATTGTAAAAATGAGGATAATAATAACCCTTACCTCTCAGAGTTATTGATGAGATAATATTTGTAATGTGCTCAGCACAGTGCCTGGCACATAAAAAGCGCTTACTAAATGCTCCTTTCCTTCCTTCCCTTAGGGTACAGTTCTAGTAGTGATATCCCTGGATCCAAGGACATGAACAGTTTGCTACCTCTTATTGTATACTGTAGGAACATTTCTTTGCAGGATCTGTTGAGGAGTGAGGAAGGAAGAGAAGCCACAGCCTTCCTCCTTTGGGGAGCTCTCATTCTGAATCCTACCTGGACTTCAAGCTCCACCTCCTTTAGGAAGCTATCCGTGACTAACAATTCTGTCCCATACTGATGTCTAGAACATTGATGACAGGTCACAGACAGTTGAATAGTAGACCTGGAAGGGACCTTGGGAACTGTCTACTCCAACACCTTCATTGTACATTTGTGGAAACTGAGGCGAATGGAAGGGAGGTACTCTACGTCATGATCCAGTGACACTGGCCTTCTTGCTGTCCCTCCCATATCTTTTGCCACCACATTGCGGAGGAGTAAGAATGAAGAGTCAAGGCTAATATTTGTTGTGAGCCCGTCTCTCCTACTTCTCCTCTCCTCTAGGACAAATATCTACAGTGTCTTCCTTCGACTGATGTGTGGCATGATCTTGAGTCCTCTTCCCTCCTCAAGTGTCCAATTTTTTTCCAAGTCAATTTAACAAACATTTTTTGAGCATTCCCTGTGTATGAGATGATGGGGGTTGGAGTGGGGAATAAAGATGAATAAAGACACAGTCAAAGAGATTGCAGCCTGATAAAAGGTTCCCTGCTATTTCATGTGTGTTAGACTATCAATTTTTTCTTTGTAATATATATCTCTTGGATCTGTCCTTTTCTTCTCAGTCTCTTTATCAGAGGAGGATCCAGACCCAGAGAGACCCCAGAGTCACCATAAAACCCAGAGAAAGATCCTATGGAGGGAATTTCAGATCTGGAAACCCTAGAGAGTTACTACTAAATCCAGAGAGAGGAAACTCCAGACCCCGAGACACCTTATAGGGAGAAACCCAGATCCAAGATATCCCATGGAGAAGGCATCAGACTCACACACCCTAAAGATGAGACTCTAGACTTAAAGAAACTCCATGAGGTGGATGGTCTCAGGTTACGGAGTTATCTTACAGTGAGATCTACAGTCCTGGGCAACAGGAAGCTCTCTAGACTTGAAGAGACCTCACAGTAAGGCCTCAGATCTGGAGAGATCTTTTAGAACAGACCCCAGAATTAGAGAAACCCAGCAGAGGGGCTTCTGGATTTAAAAAGAGACACAGCAGCAGGATCCTTAGGGATGGTGATACTATTCCCCCCATTTCCCAAGGTACCCCCAGGGAGACCCAGACCTGGAGAAATCATACGAAAGGGGCCCCATGCTGCAGAAGGCCAGTCTAACATTCGCTATAGAGCAATCCCTGATGAAGGTTTTGGTGTGCCTGAGCTAGCCTCAGCATCTTTGCTAATCTCAGAGGGCTCAGTGAAGATGCTGCTAGGGGTTTGGTCTACGGTCCAAGATTTTCCACTTGTTTTTTCCCTTCTCATAATTCTCAGCTCTCACCTCCCTATTCATGTCATCTTGGAAATGTCTATCTCTGTATGAGGCAGAGAAGAAGGGGAATATTCTGAGCTCAGTAGGGAAGTGCTTGGAACTTTGAGTTATGGAGAGGCAAATGAGTTTTCTTATAGGAGGAAGAAAGTGGAGTGGTGTGTGTGTGTGTGTGTGTGTGTGTGTGTGTGTGTGGTGGTGGTGGTGGTGGTGGTGGTGGTGGTGGTGGTGAGAGATGATGAAGCTGGCTGGCTGGAGGTCAGAGTGATGCAGCTGGAGACCAGAAATCTGTCTGTGGTGGTGGCAGCTGCAGTTACCACCGACACACACACACACACACACACACACACACACACACACACACACACACGAGACAGACAGAGAGAACACAATGGGCTTGCCTCCCCAGGAACAAGTTTCTTGTTCTTGATGTGTGAGCTCAATTGGGAGCTTCTTTGAAGGTCTGTTTGTTTCACATTATTTTGTTCTTCAGGGACCTAGGGAGAGAAGCTGAAAAGAGAAAGAAAGTTGGGGGAAAGGTTAGTTTTTTCTTTCAGAATTTCTCTGCGAAAACTCTGGCCAGTGTGGTTTCAGCCAACACAAGATGTTCTGAGTGTGGGAGCAATAGAAGGGGAGAGAGGTAGGTAAGGTTTACCACCCAGCTTTCTCTGGATTCTACTCATGTTATGCCTGTCCCTCCTGCCCAGGTCCTCTTTCCTTTTGACTAATGTCTGCCCTGTATTTCTATCTTTGCCTACCACCCCATTGGCTCCCAGGATTAGACTATGGTTCACGGTGAAAATAGAGCTCTGACTGCTTCAGTGACCTTTATTTCAGTGGAAAGGCAGAAGGGGTGGGGAGAGGCAGGAGCCAAATTAGTGGTCAATTAGTTTGCTTACGTGTATGTATGTGTGCGTGTGCATGTGCATGTGTGCGTGTGAGTGCGTGCGTGTGAGTGCATTTCATCCTGGTCAGGTAAGGAGATTTGGAGGAGGAGGAGGAGGAAGGAAAGAGTGATGGCGTTATGAATCTGAAAAGCAGAACTCCCTAAATTAAGGACTCAGCCTACAGCCAGTGCCAGCCATGTGCCCTTTGCAACTAGAAATTTTTTTCCCTTTTCTCTGTGTTTTTTAAAGAGTTACGAGAAAGAGCATATCTTCACCCTCATTTAACTTGGGTCAGGATGATGTAATGGAAAGAGCACCGAACAAGCGAATCCCAAGACTCAGATGAAGGTCTTCATTCTTGCATTTAACAGCCCTTCTCTGGGCTGGTTTATCCCTTTGTAAAATGAGAGGGGTGGGCTAGGAGATCTCTTGGGTCCTTTCTAGCTCTGAAAAGTTGAGATTTCTTTGATTTAGCCTAGATTTCCTAAGCTAGCTCCATGAGACTCCAGCCACCAACATTTATAATATTAGATGTCTTTGAAGCTATAGATCTGAGATCCAAATATTAGTGGACAGCCAGGGAAAATGAGACTGATGAACATGAACTACCTCCTTGTTCCTAAACTTACTTTATTGGGCCTGGGGACCATGTGTTTCTCTCTCTCTCTCTGTCTCTCTCTCCTTTTCTAACTTCAAGTACTACCCAAATCTTACCTGATGCTACCCTAGGTGGACCTGTTCAATAACCTTTACATTATTTTTCATCTTTATTCCTGTTCATCATCAAATTGTATATGTCTATATGATAGGAGCCTGGGATCATAGATCTCCAATTGGAAGAAATTTTAGAAATTATGGAGCCCAACCTCTCCTCCTCTTCCTACTCAATTATTTATTAAACACTGGCAGACACTGTGCTAAGTGCTGAGGATACAAAGAAGGACAAAAACATGGTCCCTGCCCTCAAAGGGCTCCTGTTTGAATGAGGGGGGGGGACAACGTGCAAAAAACTGTACATATAAGACTTGAATAGTGTATCATTTTACAGATGAAAAAATTGGGTTTGGGAGAGGTTAAGCGAATTGTGCAGAACTACACAATTATTTATGTCAGAAACAGGATTTGAACTCAGGCCTTCCTGCCTCCAAGACTAGCACCCTATTCATTGTGTCCCCCACCCCTCTTACCTCTAGGTCCTGAATTCCTGAACCATTATTTCTGTTCCTGTTGTCAGATCCTTACCTTTGTAGCTTCATTCAGATCAATTAATTACCACATTTTACTGAGTGGCCCTGGTATATTGAATGGCTTATATGTATTGGTCTCTATAGGTGGTTGGTAGAGAAACACAGAGGAAGGAGGAGGCAGCCACTAGTTTCTCACTGTCCAGTGTGATGAGGAGGGTGTAGTTCTAACACTCAGAGAGCTCCCAGTGTGATGAGGTAGAGAGTCCTTGTAATTGGGGAGATCCCAGTGTGATGGGGAGTGATGTGGCCTCCATTCTCAAGCCTTGAGTACCTGTACCATCTTGAGGTCAGGGAAACCTGTCAGTCATATGTTCTGGGACCCTGAACAAATTTCCCCAGCTGAACTAGAAAATCAACTCCTCTTCTTTACTTCCCTGTTTCTAAAGGGGGAATATAACAATGGAAAGAGCAATGGAAAGAATAATGAGTTTGAAGTCCAACCTTGTCTCTGCTACTTGTTATCTGTGTGGCTGTGGGTAGGTCACAGCCTCTCTGAGTCTCAGTTTCTTCACTTGTAAAATGAAGGGGTAGGACTTGATGATCTCACAGTTCCCTTCCAGCTCTAAATCTTTGATCCTATAACTTCATGGGTAGTTGGGGAGTAAAAAAAGTCAGAGAGAAAAGAAGAGAGGAGAGGAGAAGAAAGGAGAAGAGAGAGGGAAAAAGAGAAGAAAAGAGAAAAGAACAGAGGAGAGAAAAAGAGGAGAGGAGAGAAAAAGGCAAGAGAGGAGAGTAAAAATAGGAAAAGAGAGGAAAGGAGAAGAGAGGAGAGGAGAAGAGAAGAGAGGAGAGGAAAAATAAGAAAAGAGGAGAGGAAAGGAGAAGGGAGGAGGGGAGAAAAAAGAGAAGAAAAGAGGAGAGAAGAGGGGAGAGGAGAGAAAAA
This sequence comes from Vombatus ursinus, assembly GCF_900497805.2. NCBI lineage: Eukaryota > Metazoa > Chordata > Mammalia > Diprotodontia > Vombatidae > Vombatus > Vombatus ursinus. The sequence goes on along the minus strand of NW_020954579.1, from coordinate 836,462 downwards.
AGAGAAGAGGGAAGAGGAAAAAGATAAGGGAGGAGAGGAAAAAAGAGAAGAAAAGAGATAGGGGAAAGGAGAAAGGAGGAAGGAGGAGAGAGAGTAAAAGAGAGAGACAGAGAGACAAAAAGATACAGAAGCACAGAGAGACAGAGTTTTTTTAAAATGATCTTTCAAATTTCAGATTTGGGCTTTGTAAACCCAGTTGAAGACTAAAAGATGCAGGAAGCTGCTGCATCCTCCACTTATATCTTCCCTCAGGAGTGGGGTAGGGGGAAGACATTGAGTTGAGGTGTTCTGGAAGCTCAGACAACAGTACTTGTCCCCTGGATGGACGTCAATGGGGGGCAGTTAGTTACCACTGCTAGCTAAGTTCAGTGCTGATGGCCTTATAGCGCAAATCTGAAGGAGATGGGAGGGAGATAGAGATAAGGAGAAGGGGGGGGGAAGATGGTTGGATGGGGGTGGAAAGGAAAATCTCTCTCTTATGTCAAGCAATTTAGTTAAATTCAACTCCACAAACATTTATTAAGTACTATGTGCCCAACCCTTTTCTAAGTGCTCCTGATTCCAAGACTGAAAACAAAAACAGCATCTGCCTTCAAGGTGCTTACTTACATTCTATTGGAGGAAACAGTAGGGATGTAGATAAAAAATACAAAATATTTTCAGTGTAAATCCATAGTAATTGGAGATATTGAGTGGGAAACACTAAAGGCTGGGGAGTGGAATGAAGAAAGGTTTCATGCAGCAGGTGGCATTTATGCTGGGACTTGAATAGGAGGTAGGGATTCTAAGGGGGAGAAGTGAGGACAGAGAGTGTTGAAGCATGGTAGATAAGCTTTGCAAAAGCAGGGAGGTTGTTGGTGGAATATGCTTTATGGGGGAGAGAAAGTAGTCTAGTTTGGCTGTAATGTAGAGCAGATGAAGGGGAGCAATGAGAAATAAATCTGGAAAGTTAAGTAGGCACACACCAAAATGGAACCTCTACTTGCCTTGGCAGGCATGAAGCAGGTTCCACTGGTAACCACACAGGAATCCACACAGGAACGTGGTCAACCATGGCTCCTGTTGGAAGATCACTGGGTCTGGAGTCAGGATACCCGAGTTCAAGTCAGCTTGTTAGCTGTGTAACATTCAGTAAGTCACCTCCCTTCTTGTAATCCAGTTCCCTACATTACATAGTTATGAGGCAAGGAGGCTGTAAAGGCTATATGAAGGTGAGCTCTTTCTTATTTCAATTAATTTAGTATTCATTTAGTCCTTAAATATATAATGTATAATATATAATAAAAGGCCTATAATATATGACAAACATGTAATACATGATGCATCTGACACATATAATACATGACATATATGACAATATAGTATATGACACATATTATATGACATATTATATAATATATAATAAATAAAGTGCCAGACATTGTGCCACTGTTTGTTTGGTTTTTTTTTCAGAGAAAAAAAGAAGAGAACGGGGAGGGGGAAGATTTCAGAGGAAATGTGGGATTATGCTGGGAAAACATTTCTCTGGACTTTTCCCTCATAAAGTTGGAGAGGAGGGTATGGGAAGAGTAGGGACATGGAGGTAGGAGGGTATGGGGCGGGGAGAGGAGCATTGCACCAGTAACTATGTTAATTATCGAGCGGTTGTTCTTTTTAACTTGAGCCTATATTAACAAAGTGGGGACTGGTTTAGAAAGCTAAAATTCCAAACCCGAGAAGTCTCAGCCCACATGTTTGGGGATTTGGCTGTTGAAGGCGCACTGGCTTCCCTGGGCACGCTGAGTCTAAATAGCAGAAGTGAAAAGAGTACAATTCATTCCTAGCCCTTGAGAGAACCTCCAGCTGTGGTTGGAATACGTAACCGACGGGGTGGGGGTGGTAGCAGGGGGAAGGTTTGGTATTTTCTCGGTTGTTGTTGTTTTTGTTCTAAGACGTCTCTCTAGGGACTCTCCGGACACCGTCAATCCCCCAGGGAGGAAAGGGGGAGGTGTGTGTGCCCGCTTTGCGCCTGTACAACCTTGTGAGGGATGTCACTTGGGAGGGGAGGCCGCCAAAGAAAAGGTCAGAACTTTGGGTCCGATGGTGGTCACGTCTCCTTGGTTCGTGATGTGGTGGTCAACTTAACCTAATTCATCTTTGGATGGGAAGCCAGGTTTTTGATGGAGGGCCATATATCTTCTCCTTTTAACCCCTTCTCCTCCCCCTACCCGAACCTTACCCTTAAACAAATACAAGGTAGGGGAATTTTATGAAGTCTTGGGACTTGCCTGAAATGCCAACCCAACCAGACCTAGGCAGAGGGGTCTGACCAGAGAAACTAGTGTGAGTCAGCATGAACTTTGCCCCAGAGTACTGACATGGTGGGGTTTCCTGCTACGGTGGTGGTGGTGGGGGTCTTTCTCCTGGGTAGGGAGGGGAACATCAATCCAGGTCTCACCTCAAGTTCCTCCATTGGCCACCCTGGGACAAGACCCAAACTATGACCCCCAAGGTCCACTACTGTGATGTCCTTTTTCTGGAACTGCCTTATCTGATTTCTGATTCCCATAGAGGCTTATATGGACTCTCTTGGGGATAGACTAGTCCCTAGATAGAGGTGGCTAGGTGGTACAATAGATAGAGCACTGGTCCTAGAGTCAAACCCGAGTTCAAATTTGACTTAACTAGCTTTATGACCCTGGGCCGATGATCACTCAACATCTGTTTTCCTCAGTTTCCTCAACTGTCAAATGAGGATAACAATAGTAGTCACGTAGCAAGGTTGTTGTGAGGATCAGAGGAGATAATATATGCAAAGCACTTAGCATGCTGGCTGGTGCTTAGTAAATGCTTATTCCTTTTCCCTGTCCTGTTGCAACTTTTCCTACCAGCAGACTCATCTACCACCACTCCTTTTCCACTGATTTTGCCCCAGCAAAATTTTGCAAAATTTGGCAAAAATTTGCCACAGTTTTTCCTAGGTATTGTTCTGTTCCCCATTATCTGTTTGATGAAAGTGGATAATCATTTGGGCTCAGAAAAAGAGAAACTCAGAGGTTGGCAATTTAACTATCAACTTAGTCTCTTCTTTTTCCCCTTTGCCAGAGAGGTAGAGGGAGCTACTCTGACTTTCCTGGGCTAAATGTGTGTCCCTAGCGTTAGAACTCAGGTCTTTTGACTCCCAGTATGGTGCTCTTTCCAAAACATCTGTAACTTACCAGCTTCCCTGGAGACCCCCAGTAATGCATTCTTTATCTGTGTTAAGGCAGGCAAAGGTTTGAGAACATACTGTGTGGCCTTGATAGGGTCACTTTACCTCTTCAGACTTCAATTTCCTCATCTGTGAAATGGAGGGGAAGGGATTAGACTTGGTATTTTTTAAGGTCTGAATTGGGGAGCTAAGTTGCACAGTGGCTAGAGTGCTGGGCCTGGAGTCAGGAAGACATTTTCCTGAGTTCAAATCTGGCCTTAGACACTTAGTAGCTGTGTGACCTTGGCCAAGTACTTAACCCTGTTTGCCTCACTTCATCATCTGTAAAATGAGTGGGAGATGGAAATGGCAAACCACTCCAGTATCTTTGCAAGAAAATCCAAAATGGGGTCAGGAAGACTCACACACGACTGAAATAACTGAACATAATGAGGATAATGGTATAGCTCTCATAGTGCCTGTCTCACAGGGTTGCCACGAGGCTCAAATGAGTTAATGAATGAACATCACTGTTGGAAAATGACTAAACAACAAGGTCTGAAAAGATATTATTATATGTTTGGGAATAATGGAAGCATCCTCAATAGGTAGGGTGAGGCTACTCAATGCAGGCCTTGGATACTGGATTGAGGAGGTTGAATTTAATCTGATAGGCAATGGGGAGTCATTAGAGATTCTTGAGCCAATAAAAACAGTGTTAAGGAAGATTAATAGGATGGTTTGGAGAAGCAAGAGACTAGGGAAAAGAAAAACAATTAAGGGGCTGTTCTAGTAATCTGGGCAATCAGAAGAGAAGCCTTGGGGGATTGGGGGACTTGATATCCGCTGTTTTAACTGTTTGAGTGACTGTCATGTGGAAGAAGGGGTCAGATTTATTGTGCTTATTCCCGGGGGCAAAACTAGGGGAAATGAGTAGAAATAAGATAGAAGCAAATTTTGACTCCATGCAAGGAAAATATTCACAACAACTGGAGCTGTCCCAAGGTGGAATGTTTGTCCTTCAACTAGGACCATGACATCAGGGAGGTGATGCCGTGACTTGCAAGTGAATTGGATTTAAGTGAAGGAGGGCTGTGCAAAGTCACTAACCTCACTTCTCCAGACTCCTCTGGAGTCATCTGGGCCCAATGGCAAGATATAGATCAGGACGACTGGAGATGAGAATAAATTGTCTTGGAAGGTAGTGAGTTCCCCTTCACTGAGTTCTGGGAGGGGGTGGGAGTGGAAATGCTGGATGAACTCTTTTGTGGGGCTTTATAGAGGGGATTCCAGTTTAGTATAAGATGGACGAGATGACTTCTGAGGTCCCTTCCAGCCCTGAGATTTTATGATTTCATGAGTCTGAGGAGGTAATGAGTTTGTTGGTCAGTTTGGGAGTGGGAGGAACTTTGCCAATATGAACTCGATTACTCTGGCTTTCTTAGCTGGGCACTGATGGGACACTAAATCCAGTATTTGAGAAATACAGATCTTGCTGTCACACAGAAAGGTGAGTTCAGTTACAAGGAAAAGGACAGAAACAAGGAGATCAAGCCTGGTCTTTCAGATAGGTGATTTAACAGGGGATTAGAGTTGGTGAGAGCTGCTCTCTGGAGCATAGTAATTGACTCTTCATCTTTACTTGGGAATGAACTAGAGAAGATGGATGTAGACTTCAAGTGGAAGGGCTAAGGATAGACCTAAAGAAGTTTTCCTGATAGTAAGGGTAATAAGCAATGGTAAAGGTAACAAGCAATCAATCAACCAACCTGTGTTTATTATGGGTTTACTATGTACTGGGAACTGTGCTAAGCTCTGGGATACAAAGAAAGGCAAATCCACAGTCCTGCCCTCAAGGAGCTTACAGTCTAAAGGAGGAGACAACATGCAAAGAACTATGCACAGACAAGATAAAAACAAGATAAGTTGGAGCTAACCAATACAAGGAAGGCACCTTAAGGGGGATTGGGAAAGGCTCCTTGTAGAAGATGAGATTTTAGCTGAAACTTGAAGGAAGCCATGGAAGCCAGGAGGGGGAGTTGAGGAGGGGGAACATTCCAGGAATGGGGGATAGGCATTGGAAATGCACAGGACTGGGAGATAGCATGTCTCATGGGAGGAACAGCAAGGAGGAAGGAGTTAGAGAGGAGAAAAAAGACACTGAACCAGGTACTAAACTCACTGAGGAAGTAAGAAGAGTGTCCTGGGGGTCAGATAGCAGCCACCAAAATCTTGATTGGGTGATAAATGTGGACTGAATGAACCCATAAAGAGGAGAAGTTTCTGTATAATATAGGTAAAAGGAGAGACTGGAAGCAGCAATGGGAGAGCAGAGTATTCCAACTTCCCCAGAACTGGTGGTTATAGATAGCTAGAGCTCTGGAGTCAGGAAGATGAGTTCAAATTCAACCTCAGACCCTTACTAGCTAGCTTACACTAGGCAAGTCACTGAACCTCTATTTAGCTCAGTTTCCTGAACTGTAAAATGGAGATAATAACAGCTCATACTTGTGAGGATCAAATAAAATAGTATTTGTCAAAAGTGCTTAGCAAAGTGCCTGGCAAATAGCTTATTCCTTTCCCTTCCCCATCCCCTCCCCACCTCCATTGTAAAATCAGAGCAGTAGACTAGATGGCCTCAGAGGCTTCTTCCATCTCTGTTTCTATGCTCCTTTACTGCCTACTCTCACAAGCAGAGCAGTAACAAGGAGTTCTTATGCCCTGGGCAAGTTCAGTTGTGTGTGTATTGCTGGGGAGTGGGGAGTGGGGAAGAGGGAAGAGGAGGGGATGGATGTAGCAGCATGGGGAAGGTGTGTATGGATGGTTTGGGAAGTATCTAGACCTCAGTGAAGAGGAACTCACTACCTTCCAAGATAATTTATTCTCATCTCCAGTTGTCCTGATCTATATCTTGCCATTGGGTCCAGATGACTCCAGAGGAGTCTGGAGGAGTGAGGGTGGTGACTTTGCACAGCCCTCCCTCACTTAAATCCAATTCACTTGCAAGTCCCGGCATCATCTCCCTGATGTCATGGTCCTCTTTGACGTATGTCCCAGCTAGATGCAGTTATACTTAGAAAAGGTTGATCTATTTCCCAGAGAGTCTAGTGACCCGGGGTGGGGAACCTTTGGCCTCAAGTCCTCAAGTATGGCCCTTTGACTGAATCCAAACTTCACAGAACAAATTCCCTTAATGAAAGGATTTGTTCTGTAAAACTTGGACTTGCTCAAAAGGCCGAGTGTGTGGCCCTGAGTCTGCAGGTTCCCCACCCCCGAGTCTGGTCTGTGCTCCTCTACTCACCTGACACCTGGGAAGAGATGTGGGGAAGAGAGCATGAGGGTATAGAGGAAGCATGACAATGGTGGGGAAAGGCAAGCATGAGGAGTGGGGAGCCGTAGTGCCAAGTTGCGGGGGGTGGTGACCTGGGATAGAGCAAAGGATCAAGGTGGTTGTACCTTGTGAAATAGACTTCTGTAAGGCATAGAGGTGGTGGACCAGAAGGCCACTGCAAGGAAGTAGTGCCTCTTCCATATGGGTACCTAGGAAAAGTTCTTGTTACCTCATCTTAATTATGACTCTACCTACAATTGTATGCTAGTATGCTTAATCTGTTCCCTCCACCCCCTTCTCTCCAATTGGAAGATCCATGGAAACCAAATGAACTTGTTAGACAGTTAATTTTTCAATAAGATGCAAATGACTTTTACCTTGTCATTGTCATCATCATCATCACGACCAACAATACAAATATTTATAAAGTGCCTACTGTGTGCCAAGCACTTATGTGAAGCTCTGAGCATACCAAGAAAGGCAAAAACACATTTCCTGCCCTCAAGGAGCTCACGTTCTAATGGGGGATACAATGTACAATCAACTATGTATAAACAAGATACATACTGAATAAATTTGAGATAATCTCAGAAGGTGAGGTTGGAGGAGTATGATCAGGAAAGACTTCTTATAGAAGGTGGAATTTGAGCTGAGACGTGGTGGAAGCCAGGAAAACCAGGAGACTGAGACAGGGAGGGAGAGAATTCCAGGCATGAGGGACAGCCAATGAAAATGCAGTCAGGAGATAGTGTGTTGTGTGTGAGGACCAGCAAGAAGACAGTTATCGCTGGATTTTTAGAGCATATGGAAGCAATGGAGGCAGACTTGAAATGTATAAGGGAGCCGGGTTGTGAAGGATTTTGAATATCAAAAAAGATTTTATGTTTGATTCTGGTGAGCCCCTGGAGTTTATCGAGTGTAAGAGGAATGGGGGTGGAATGTGACTTGGTCAGACTTATATTTTAGCTTATATGGATTTTTGTTCATCCTCCTTTTTCAAAGAGGACCAATGACATTATGGGGGGTCTATCTTGACTTGTGTGTGAATTGGATTTAAGTGAGGCAGAGTTGCACAAAGTCGTCAGCCTCACTCTCTCTTCTAGAGTCATGTTAGCAAGATCACCTTGGAAGCTGAGTGGATTTATCATGGGCCCATGAACTGGGGAAAGGGGGACTAGCTGTATATGGTCTGCCTGTACCACAAATACTGTGTGCCTAGAAAGTTTCTTCTGCTTTCTCAGCTCCCTTGGATTTCTTGAGTACAATGAGTGAGGCTCTCTGCAGAACACATCTTTTGCTTTGTTTTGAGTGCCAGAGTATTTACCCCGTTGTCATCATGTCATGCAAGGTCTTCCTGCCCAGCCTAGCCCCCAGAATGGAAAAAAAGTGTGAGGTAGAGCCTCAAGAGAGGGTGTTGACATGGAACCCAAAGCTTCATTTCTATGAACAGTCAGGAGAGGAGCACAGGCAGAGTGTTTTCCCGGCCCCTGAGAAGGGGGTTGAGCTGTGACAAAATAACAAAAAGCCACTTCAAAAACACACCAGAACAAGTCACAAAAGCAGATGCGACCAGGTCTTGAGAAAGAAAGAGAGAGAGATACACTCTGAAAACGCAAAACTCTGATCTGAGAACGAAAACAACTAGCAAAAGGAGCAAATTGTCTTAGTCTTCTGAATGGGCCTGTCCCCCCAGGGGTTCTGAAAGGGGCTGGGGACCAGGGCCAAGGAGGCCCACAAACCTCAACTGAGTTCTGAGAATTGCTTGGCTTGGCAAGTGAAGATGCTGGGGCTGTCCCAAGGGCATGTTGCTCCTGGTTCGGAGGGGAGGTAGAGTTGGGAACAGTGGTTGGCTGATCTTCATTACCTGTGTAATTTTGGGAAAGTCAATTAATCTCACTGTGCCTCAGTTTCTTCATCTGAAAAATGAAAGGGGTGGAACTAGATAGCTTCTGAGGTCCCCTTGAGTTCTAATTCTATGATTCCGTATTGTCTACGCAGCTTTTTTGGCTATCATACCACACTACTGACTCATATATAGTGTGCAATCCAGCAAAATATCCATAGGCATCTCCATGGGGACTTCATGTGCCATCCTCAGTTGGACAGCTCCCTACCAAGGGGGTCTCACACTGAGACCCCAAAGCAGACAGCAGTTTGAGAGGCAGACTTCCTAAATTCCCAAATCCAATTCTATGCCATATCAGCCTTCTACTTGAGAAGTACACCAGGTTGAGCCTTCTCTGGACATCCATACCAGAGACTGGGCTGACTAATTTCTTTTCACTCCTCTGGGCTACAACATCCGGGTTATGGAAAAGAAAGGGGAGCAACTTGATTCAATTCAACTGACCATAAACACATTCATTGCGGTCTATAATGTACCAGACACTGGAGATACAATGACAAAAACAAACCAATTCCTGCTTTTAAGGAGCTTACAAGATTCTGTGATTCTTGGAAATTTTCATTTGGAAGTGTTCCTTAGCTGTGATCTAGTCCAGTCCATACACTGAAAAGGATCCTTGCGACACTCTAATGGACAAGTGTAAATCCAGCCTCTGCTTGAGGACCTCTGGGAAAGGCAAATGTGCTGTCTCCCAAAGTGGCCCATTCCCATTACGACTCTGATGGTTGGAAAGGTTTTCCTGACAGTGATGCCTAAATTTGCCTCTTTGTAACTTTCACTCATGGCTCCTAGTTTTGCTCTTTGAGGGAAAATGAACAAGTCCAATTCCTCTTCCATATGAAAACCCTCCAAGTACTCAATGGTAGCTGTCATGTCAGTCCCAAGTCTTCTCTTCTCCGGGCTGAACATACCTAGTTCCTTCAAACCAGTCTTCACATGGCATGGATTAGAGGCCCTTCATCACCCTGGTTTTCTCCTCTGGATAGCCTCTAGTTTATAAATGCTTTTCCTAAATTGTGATACACAGAACTAAACACAATACTCTGAATGTAATCTGAGCAGGCCAGAGTTTCCTTCTAGACTTGACTCAAATATCACTTTCTACATGAAGCTTTTCCTCATCTTACCTCTCCTTGTCTGTTAATGACTTCTTCCTTCTTTTCTCCTTCCCAAAATTACCCTGGATTTATTTTGTATATAATTATACATGATATTATATATATATAACACATATATTGTATGTGATATAATATAGACATAATGTAGTATGTACAACACACATATATGCATGATTTAATATACACAACATATATTACATCACGTATAATTATATAATATTTATATATACATATTATATAACATTATTAAATTATATAAAATGTCTATTTCTTTTCCTTGTTACAATGTAAACCCCTTGAAGATGGGGACTGTTCCCTTTTTGTCTTTGTATTCCTAGTATTTGGGGGACAACTGGGTAGCACAGTGGATAGAAAGCCAGAAAGACTCATCTTCCTAATGTCAAATCTGGCTTCAGACACTTACTAGCTGTGTGACCCTTGGCAAGTCACTTAATCCTGTTTGCCTCAGTTTCCTCATCTATCAAAAATGAGCTAGAGAAGGAAATGGCAAACCACTCCAGTGTCTTTGCCAAGAAACCTCCAAATGGGGTCATAAAGAGTCAGACACAACTGAAAAATAGTAGATCTCTAGCATTTAAAACAATTCCCAGCACATAGTAGTTTGTTTTTCAGTTGTGTCTGATTCTTTATGACCTCATTTAGGGTTTTCTTGGCAAAGATGCTGGAGTGATTTGCCATTTCCCTCTCCAGCCCACTTGACAGATGAGGAAACTGAGGCAACCAGAGTTAATTGACTTGCCCAGAGTCACAGAGACACAGCTAGTAATTGTCTGAGGCCTGATTTGAACTCAGGTCTTCCTGGTTCCAGGCCCAGCACTCTATCCACTGCACTGCCCAGCTGTCCAAAGATAATGTAGTAATGTGAAGTAATTTTAAGGAGGAGTAAGTGACTGAGATGAAAAGGGTCTACTGAGGCCAAAGGAATAAATCTTCCAGATTAGGGGCTCTTAACCGTTTTGTGCCATGGACCCTTTGGACAATCTGGGAAAGTCTATGGATGCCTTCTCAGAATAATATTTTTAAATGAATAAAATAAAATACATAGGATTACTAAGGAAACTGATTATATTGAAATATGGTTATCAGTCAGTCAATAAACATTTATTAGGCACCCACTATGTGCCAGGCACTGTGCCAAGTGTTGGGGAAACAAATGCAAAGAATGAAACTTTCCCTACTCCCAAGGAGCTTCCAAAGGAAAAAATTCTCTAGACCAGTCAACCAGTCAATCAATAAGCACCTATGTGGTTGAAGCACAATGGATAGAGTGCTGGACTTGGAGTCAGGAAGACCTGAATTCAAATCTTGCCCCAGACACTAGTTTTCACACTGGGCAAGTCACTTAACCTCTGTCTGCCTCAATTTCCTTAACTGTAAAATGGGGATAATAATAGCACCTACCTTCTAGTGTTGGGTTGAGCAACAAATGAGATAGTATTTGCAAAGCCTGGCACACAGTAGGAACTTAATAAATGCTTTCCCCCCTCTATCCTTATGTATTAGGTAATATACTAGATAAAATATAAAAAGGTTGAACTTTGGGCCAAGAATCAAATAACTTTTGGTCCTGAGGAAGCCAAATTAGGGAAGGCAAGCTCGTGTTCCTTCCTCAAACACCCAATGGTCACGAGTCCCCCTAACTTCTCCCCAACCTCTCTGTTCCATGGGTTTTAACTCAGTACTGCAGTTGGATTCCAGGCTTTGCCAGTCTCCCCCAGTTTTCATGGCTCTCAGCAGCCAGAAGTTTTAATAGAAGTTGCAACACTCAGGTTTTTCTTCCCTTGCAGGAAGGCCCTCCCCAGAATCAGCTAGGCACGCACCCAGAGTGCCAAGGGTTTAAGTGACCATAGACTCAATAACTCTCCATCTCTTCATTCCATTTTCTTTCCTGAGAAAAAGCCAATAAGGCTGGTTTTCCCTGGGCATAGGCCTGTTGCCCCTGCAAGAAGCCTGGTGTGACTTTCACACTTTCTCCCACTCAGCATCTCAACCTCCCACTCTCTGAATGGGTTTTTGCTGACTGCTGTTTTTTCACTTTAACCAGATGTGGGACATTTGGAGGCAAAGCCTGATCAACAGTTTTGTCTGGTTGGGTCAACCCACTTTGCCTCTCTCAGAACCTGGGTCCATGAATGGAAATTAAATAGGAATGAGAGAAGAAGTATGGCACAGTGGAGAAAGCTTTGAAGTCAGGATAGACCTGGGTTCAAGTCCTGATTCTGGTTCTATCCTTTAGCACAGTGCCTGGCACATAATAGGTACTTAATTAATGCTAGTTGATTGATTGACCAACTCTGACAAATATTAGCTTTGGGACCATGGGCAAGTCACTTAACCATTCAGTGCCTCAGGCAAGTCTCTACTATTGAAAGTTATAGCTAAGCTGCATAATCAGCATCAGTGGAGGAATTTTTCATACTAGGAGCTCCCTATATGGATTGAAAATAATAGGTTTGGACCAAGTAGTGTTGGAGGTCATTTTGGTGCATTTTGGTATTTTATAAAATGGACATGTAAAACAAAACATGAATTCTTATTAGTAGATTTAAATATCAGTACTTAGTCACCTTTGACCCTGAGGTAGAACCTCTGCCTGGTAAGGCCACTAATCTGCCGGAACCTTGTGGGCATCACTGACGGGAAATCTCTCTCTTGTACCACATTATTTTGGGTTCTGCTGAAGCTCAGGAAGATGAGGTTTTGTGTGTGTGAGTGTGTTCAGAGAAATCTGAGCCCCCCCTTGATGAGCTTCAAGAGGCTTGGTACGTTGACTTCCACTCTCTGGAGAATCAAGGACCAGATGCAAAGAAACAAGAGCCAGTGTCTCTGGTATCTTCTGAGAAGCTCTGTGCATTTCAGGCTTGGAAATGGAAGGAGGGGACCCTCTGCTGGGCCAGAGACACGCTTATCTGGCCATTCACAAAGACCCTGTCTGTTAGGGAAACCCTCCTGTCTCTGCCTGGCTTCTTCTTAGCCAGCTTTCTAAGGCCCAGCTCAAATCCCATGAAGCCTTCATTGATTAGCCCAGACCACCATGATCCATCTGTTCCTCCTCTAGATTCTAGTAAGTGCTTATTGTTGGTACTGCTCACTGTTCTTGTCATACACTGTCTTGCCTTGTTATCATACTGTGTGTACATACATGTGTGCGTGAGAGAGAGACAGAGAGAGAAAGTGTGTGTGTGTGTGTGTGTGTGTGCCCTTGCCATCTCTCCAATGCCATTGCAAGTTCTTGGAGGGCACGCGCTATGTTTAATTCTTGAGAATCATAGCAGCAGAGATTTAGAATTGAGAGACTTTACAGGTCACATGGTCCACTCCTCCCCGCTCACATTAGGGGATTAGGAAACTCTGGCCTAGACAGGTCTAGTGACTTATCCAAAGCCACACACATGACAGAATTGGTATTTGAAACCCAGGTACTCTCCCTCCAAATCTAGGGCTTTTTCCATTGAACCATGCCCCCAGACCATAGAAGGCATTCTATTACAAATTTGCTATTGTTTTCTCACTGGGGTTGGAGTGAATACAGGGAAGGAAGGTGGAAACAAGCATTTATTAAGCACCTACTATATGTCAGGCACTGTGCTAAATGTTTAACACATATTATCTCATTCGGTCCTCACAACAATTCTGGGAGGCAGGTGCTATTATTATCCTCATTTTGTGAAATCAATTGAGGAAACTGAGGCATACAGAGTTTGAATTGACTTGCCCAGAATCACACAGCTAGTAAGTGTATGAGTTTGGATGTGAGTTCAGGTCTTCCTGATTACAAGTCTAGAACTCTATCACTGGGCCACCCAACTGCCATGGAAAGAACTTTGATTGAACAAAATTAGGCAAAAGAATCTCCTTAGTCTGTCCTGCCTGCTCTTCTATTCCTTTCCCAAACACGGAGAGTATCACAGAAATTGCCTTTGTGTACCCAAAATAAGTCTATTTTACCTGTTTGGGTCAGTGTGGCCTCAGATTGACCTACTTCACAGCAATGCAGAGGATGTTTCTGTATTTCCTTGTGTGCCAAAAGTCCAGCATGGCATAGAACAGTGCTTCTTAAATTGTGGGTCATGACCCAAGTGCGCATGCCCTCAGGCCATGCAATGCCAACAAAGGCTGCCAAAACTCGAAAAGGGGTCAAAAATGAAAGTTTAAGAAGCCCTGGCATAGAAGATAGGACACTGGACTTTGAGTCAGGAAAACCTGGGTTTAAACCCTGTTACAGATACTGTGTGACTCCAGGGAAGTCACTTAACCACTCTGTGCCTCAGTTTCCTTAACTGTAAAACAGTTTTGCCTGGTGAGGTTGATCCAACCAAGGGGGAGAGGTTCAGGCTCAATGGCTTTTTTTTCAGTTAAAAATTATTTATTTGGTATTTTATTTCCCCCCAATTACATGTAAAAATAATTTTTAACATTCATTTTTAAAATTTTGGTTTCCAAATTCTCTCCCTCCCTCCCTGCCCCTTCACTGAGAAGGCAAGCAATTTAATATAGGTTATAGTAGTCATATATATATATATGTGTGTGTCTATGTCACGTGTAGTCATGCAAAACTTATCTCCATATTAGTCATGTTGTAAAAGAAAACATAGACCAAAAAAATGCCCCAAGAAAAATAAAGTAAAAAAAAGTATGCTTCGATCTGTATTCAGATTCTATCAGTTTTCTCTAGGGCTGGATAGCATTCTTCATCATAAGTCCTTCAGAGTTGTCTTGGATCCTTGTATCACTGAGAAGAGCTAAATCATTCACAAGTGATCATCTTACAATATTGCTGTTACTATGTGCAGTGTTCTCCTGATTCTACTCATTTCACTTTGCATCAGTTCATATAAGTCTTTCAAGGTTTTTCTGAGAACATTCTGCTCATCATTTCTTACAGCACAACAGTATTCCATCGCAGTCATATACCACAGCTTGTTCAGCCATTCTCCAATTGATGGGCATCCCCTCAGTTTTCAATTCTTTGTCATCAGAAAAGAGCTGTTGTAAATATTTTTGTACATGTGAGTCCTTTTTCTTTTTGTTTTTTATTTCTTTTGAGATACAGACCTGGTAGTGTTATTGCTGGGTCAAAGAGTATGCATGGTTTTATAGCCCTTTGGGCAATAGTTTCAAATTGCTCTCCATTCTGGTTGGATTAGTTTACAACTCTACCAACAGTACATTAGTGTGTCAATTTCCCCACATCCCCTCCAACATTTATCATTTTTGTTTTTTGTCCTATTAGCAAATCTAATAGGTGCAAGGTAGTACCTCAGAATTGTTTTAATTTGCATTTTCCAATCAATAGTAATTTAGAGAGCTTTTTCATATGGCTATAGGTAGCTTTGGTTACTTTATCTGAAAACTGACTGTTCATATCTTTTGATCATTTTTCATTTGGGGAATGGATCTTATTTTTATAAATTTGACTCAGTTCTCTATATATTTGAGAAAAGAGGCCTCTATTAGAGAACTTTGCTTCAAAATTTTTTTCACAGTTATGATTTTGAACTGTATTTTCCCCAGCTTATTTCATTCTCTTTCTCCTTTCACCCTATCTCTCTTCAAAAATATTTTGCTTTTGAATACCATCTCCCCCAATCTGCCCTCCTTTCTATTATCCCCACCTTCCTTCTTTTATCCCCATTTCCCTCCTATTTTCATATGGGGCAATATAAATTTCTATACTCAACTGAGTGTGTGTATTATTACCTCTTTGAGTCAATTCTGATGACACTAGGGTTCAAGCGTTCCCCACTACCTCCCCCATCTTCCCTTCTACTGTAAAAGCTCTTTCTCACCTCTTTTATGAGATAATTACCCCATTCTCTCTTTCACTTTCCCTTTATCCCAGTGCATTCCTCTTTCTCACCCTTTAATTTTTTTTAGATGTCATTCCATCATATTCAACTCAACCTGTGCCCTCTGTCTGTATATACTCCTTTTTACTGCCCTAGTGATGAGAAAGTTCTTATGAGTTACAAGTATCACCTTCCCATGTAGGAATATAAACAATTTAACCTTATTAAATCCCCTATGATTTCTCTTTCCTGTTTACCTTTTTAGGCTTCTTTTGAGTCTTGTATTTGAAAATTAAATTTTCTATTCAGCTCTGGTTTTTTCATCGGGATAGTGTGAAAGTCCTCTATTTCATTGAATATCAATTCCCTTGCCTCCCCTCCCCCCTCCTCCCCCAGAATTATGCTCAGTTTTCCTGGGTAGGTGATTCTTGGTTGTGATTCTAGTTCCTTTGCCCTCTGGAATATCATATTCTGAGCCCTCCAATCCTTTAATGGATCTACCTCCTAAGCTGCTAAATCTTGTGTTATCCTGACTGTGGCTCCACAATACTTGAATTGTTTCTTTTTGGCTGCTTGCAGTATTTTCTTCTCCTTGGCCTGGGAGACTATATTCCTGGGAGTTTTCATTTGAGGATCTCTTTCAGGAGGTGAGTCATGGATTCTTTCAAGTTCTATTTTACCCTCTGGTTTTATAATATCAAGGCAATTTTCCTTGATAATTTCTTTAAAGATGATGTCTAGGATCTTTTTTTGATCATGGCTTTCAGGTATTCCAATAATTCTTAAATTATTACTCCTGGATCTATTTTCCAGGTCAGTTGTTTTTCCAATGAGATATTTCACATTGTCTTTTAATTTTTCATTCTTTTGATTTTGTTTTATTGTTTCTTGATGTCTCATAAAGTCATTAGCTTCCACTTGTCCAATTCTAATTTTTAAGGAATTATTTTCTTCAGTAAGCTTTTGTACCTTTTTTTCCATTTGGCCAATCCTACTTTTTAAGGAGTTTTTTTCTTCAATGAATTTTTGTACTTCTTTTACTGTTTGGTGTATTCTGGTTTTTAAGCTGTTGTTTTCTTCAGTGTTTTTTTTGTGTGTCTTCTTTACCAAGTCATTGATTTTTTTCATGATTTTCTTGCATCATTCTCATTTCTCTTCCTAATTTTTCCTCTACCTCTCTTACTTGATTTAAAAAATCCTTTTTGAGCTCTTCTATGGCCTGAGGCCAATTCATATTTTTCTTTGAGGCTTTGGATGTAGGAGTTTTGACTTTGTTGTCTTCCTTTGAGTGTGTATTTTGCTCTTCCTTGTCACCATAGTAACTTTCTATAGTCAGAAATTTTTTCTGTTGTTTGCTCATTTTTCCAGCTTATTTTTTTGATTTTTAACTCTTTGCTAATGTGGGGCTTTTCTTTCAGGGTGCAGGGTGTACTGTACCAATCTTCAGTGGTTTTGTGTAGTTGTTTTTAGAGATACTTCTAGGGACCTGCAAGTTTTCAGTTCTTTCATGGTGGTATGATTTAAGGAGAGGTGTGTTTACTGCTCTCTTGGTCTATGCTCTGGTCTGTGAGCAACCAAAGCACTTTTCTGTCCTGAAACTGTGACAAGAGTCCCTGCTCCACTGTGGCTGCAAGCTCTGGTATTCTAGCGCTCCGCCTAGCCCTGGGACTGCCACCCAGGACTGTGACTCAGATCTGAGGATGGGCAAAGCAACAGAGTCCTGTCCCCAGTGCCAGCAAAGATACTCCTGCAATCTCCTTCTGACCAGTTGTTCAACCCCCTTCCTGTCTGTGGGCTGAGAGTTCTGGAAGCAGTCGCTGCTACTGCTGCTGCTGATTCAGTCCATCCCAAGGTCTGCTCCTGGTTTGCAGGGGCACAGTCTACACTGGCACAACCTGTGTTAGATTGAGCTCCACTTTCACCCTGGTGCAACAGACCTTTCCTGTCAATCTTCTAAGTTGTCTTGGGCTGAAAAATTGTTTCACCCTGCCCTTTTGTGGGTTCTGCCACTCCAGAATTTATTTTGAAGCATTATTTAAAGTTTTTTGGAGGAGTTTTGGGGACACCTCAGGTGAGTCCCTGCCTTTTCTCTTCCATCTTTGCTCTGCCTTGCCTCAATGACTTTTAAAATCTCTTCTGGCTCCTTACTCCCACAATTTTTTCCCATAACTCTGCTTGCTGATGCTTGGTGTTCCCACCTCCTCCTTCTGACCCCCCTGCCCCCAGAGTATTTACTGTGCATTTTGGGGCATTTTCCAAACCATCTTCCTGCCAATTTCACCTGATCCTTGTTTCTGGGACAGCCTTCACTTCCTCCTTGTTTCATCCTTTTTTTCTGGTTTTGTTTTGTTTTGTTTTGTTTTTTGCAAACACTTCAGGGCACATCTCTATAGTATACAAATGCATTCAAAAGGCGTTACACTTTCAGACTAGCCCTTGAAAGTTGCTTGTCACCTTTGGGATGGGATAGAGGTGCTCATAACCCAAACTAGCAAACCAGACACAAATTATTTGTTCAGTTCTAGGATGCAATCTAATGACACACAGATACTCATGTCTACTGTCCCTGGCTCTGATCCTCTTCTAGTAAAATCTAATTGTTGACAAATAGGGATGTACTTGGGTTTCAGAGGTTTGGAAACATCAGATCCATACGTCAGGTGATTCTCTCGCAGATAAATCATGTTTGGCTATAAACCTAAATAAATTATCATCTCCTGCCTCTATTCATTTCCACAGGCTGTCCGCTATAAGACTCTCCATTTCCCTTTAAAATCTTTCTCTTCCTTCAGAGCTCAGCCCAAGCACCTCTCATATGTGAAGTCTTCCCCTATGCACCCAACTTAAAGCTCTCTAGTCTTTACATTTTTCTAAAAGTGCTTTGATTTCTCCTTTGCTTCCATCCTGCCTTACCTACCTACCCATGCTCCTATTGTTTTTCCTCCAGTAGAATTCCTTTCAGTTCCAGTTAGTTCCCCAAGGGCAAGAAACTTTGTCCTTTAAGTCTTTGTAAACTTAGTGCCTAGGGACAGCTAGGTGGCACTGCAGAGGGTAAATTGCTGGACCTGGAGTCAGGAAGACTCATCTTCCTTCCTGTGTTCAAATCCAGCCTCAGACACTTATTAGCTGTGTGACCCTGGACAAGTCACTTAACCCTGTTTGCCTTAGTTTTCTGATCTGTAAAAATGAACTGGAGAAGGAAATGGCAAACCACTCCAGTATCTTTGCCAAGAAAACCCCAAATGGGGTCACAAAGATTCTGAAATCATTGAACACACACATACATCTTCCTAGTTGTCAGTGGTCTCATCTCCTCAAATTATTTTGTACATGTCTGTATACTTATTTGTATTCCTTCATAAAATATAAATTTCTCGAGGGAAGGGACTATTTTTTTCATGCCTATCTCTGTCTTCCCAGTGCTTTGCATTTAATAAATGTTGAGTTAAATTAAATTGCATCCCCTTCATGCCATCTCATTCCATGAAACTTTTGTCCTAGTTTTCCTGTAAAGCCACCATAGAGGGTCCACTCAATGTGTTTGGAGGCTTACTCTAGTATGGCTATGACTGGGAGGTGTGGGGTGTCCACCAAGAATCACCTGCTCTTTCATACTACATAGCCTGGCCCACCTCCTTTTCTAGTCATATATCACTCATATGACCTCATTGATGACACTTCTCTAATAAAATTCTTTGTTGGCAGTATGTCACAACCCACTTGCACCCACCATACACCTCTATATTATCAATTGGATTATCCTCAATTGTTAGTCTTCAGAGACTGGTATTCCATGACTCACAGCTCTACAGCACCACAGGAAGGATATTGGCATGTGGTATAAGTGAATAGGGCATTGGATGGGGAATCAAAAAGACCCGACACTTGCTGTGTAACCCTGGGCAAGTGATTTAACCTGTCTGGGCCTTAGCTACTTTATCTCTAAATTGAGGGGGTTGGATTTGACCTCTAAGCATCTATGATCCTGTGCTATTAAACAGATGTGTGGTTTTTTCCTCTCAGGGAGAATATTGGTGTCATTCAAAATACTGTAATTTCCCAAAGGCAATCTAGCTCCCTCTCCTCCTGATCAGTTCTGAGCCCTATTTGTTGGCAATGTCTATCCAAGACACAAACACATACACACACACACACACACACACACACACACACAGAGTTGATCCCTTAATGTGTGTATAAATGAATAAGTAAATAAATCTGTATATCTCCACACACGTACATGCATGTATATACATATATGTATACACACATATATGTATATACATGTGTGTATGTGCATATATATATATACACACACTGAGGGACTAGTTTTATAGGTTGTTCATTTATATACATATACACATATACACAGTTGATCCCTCAGCATGTATATAAATGAATGAATAAATAAATATATACATACACATATGTGAATATGTATACACAAATGCAGATATACTGAGGGACTAGCTCTATGGGGTTATTCATCTATATATCTATATACATACATATACACACAATTGACTATATACATACATATATGTGCATGTGTATACACACATACATGCACACCCACACTGAGGGACCAGCTCTATGGGCTGTCCATGCCGACTAGCGTAATTTTGGATAATAGCCTTCCTGTCCCAGTCTTCTGATCTGTGATTCTGTGATTCCAGATGTACTTGCTGTTTCCTCTGTTGGTAGTTAGTAGAACTCTTTTGAATGATTATGCATCTTATGTCTGACGTTCTGCAAAGTTCTGGGGCTTGATGCAGTCAGAACAATGCCATCTGTAAACAGAAGCATTCAGAGGACCTTGGAATCTTTAGGAAATCCCTCTTTCCTGATTCCAGGTCCAGTGATCTAATGTGCCCCTTTGTTTTTATGAGAACCTGACTCTTCTCTTTTTATGACTTTGTCAGGGATGTCCTGGATACATGTGAAGATTATTTGCATAAACATTGGAGATGGAGGGAGCAGATTAATGGGTTATTGTTTTGTTGATCGCTTTTCTCAATAATAACAAAGTCTGTGAGTTTTTCTAAATTCAACTGGTCTGTTGTTCAACTATGTCCAACTCTTCATGACCCCGTTTACGGTTTTCTTGGTAAAGATACTGGAGTGGTTTGCCATTTCCTTCTCCCACTCATTTTATATATGAGGAAATTAGGCAGACAGGGTTAAGTGACTTGCCCAGGGTTACACAGCTAGTGAGTATCTGAGGCTGGATTGGAACTCAGGAGTCTTCCTCTATTCACTAAGCTGTCCTTTAAGGTATCTACTGCCTCCCTACTCTTTTTGAACAAAGTATCCATGACCTGTAGGCATGAGGCTTTTGTATCATCTTCAAGCTTTCAGCCCCTCTCTCTTCTTACTCCTGAGCCATATTTCACAACATAGTTTTCACCATCTTCATCCATGCCTTCCTTTGCACTGAAATCATGGAATACTGAAGTATATGTTAATTGAATTGAGAGGGTCCTATCAGGCTCCATATACCAATTTTCTACCTTTTCATCCTCTGCAACAGTTGGCACGTGAGCTGCAATTATCTCCCTACTGGTCTTTTTTTGCAAATATTTGAGATAAACTAGTGCGATGGACAGTTGAATCCTGGTGCAGATCATTGGAATCCCCAGATTTAGAATCAGAGAGCCTTGAATGGAAATCCTCCCTCAGCCACTCACTTGCTGGGTAACCAACTGTAGACAAATCACATGACTTCCCTATGTCTAGATTTCTTAATTTATAAAATCAGAGGGTTGGATTGGCCCCTAAAGATCCTATAATCACCATGAACATTTTAACTTGAGATGACCAAGGGTCCCATGAAATGATGTTTCTTGTGGCTTTTGGACTCAGAATAAAACAAATTCTGCCAACTCATTTATTTGCTTCTGCAGAAGGGAGAGTGTGAGCTATCCTTTCACCTGAGTGTAACTTCCTTTTGTCTTCTGGTTTCCTTTATGACAACTATGTCAAGATTGATGGGATTCAGTTCCTCCAGTTGTATGCCTACTCATTTGGCACTGGACAAGAATCTCACATTTCTGAGTATCAACAGTTAAGTCTTTGTGAATAGTCCCCAAACTTTGTAACCCTAAGCAGCCTCTGCCCTGTCACTTCAGAAGCAGAAGGGGGATGTAGAACATGGAGGGTCATTTTGTATTTTTCTTTGTTTCATGGTGGGCCATGGTAGGCCTACTGGTGATGAGCCTCTCCATAGTCAGCTGGGTTGATTCTTAGGAAACAAATGAAGGTTGTTGCCTGGATTGTACTCAGAGCCATAACTGCCTTGTAGAACCTTCCAGAACTTCCAGCTCTGTATGGGACAACCTTTGCCTCCACACCAGGGTGAGCGACTGGGATTAGGACTTTTAGCACATAATCAGGGTGTAACAAGCACATAAAGAGATTTATTGTTTGTTGAACTGAATTAAATTGGATCAAGTCAGCTCTAATTAAAAAAAAAAATCAGCCTGCCTGCTTTTTTTTTTTTTTTTGAGAAGAGACCATAGCAGGATCATGGCAACAGGAGGTCCTACCCTATAGCATGTGATGGTGATGAAGACTTTTTTTTTTTTTTGCTTTTTGCTGAGGCAATTGGGGTTAAGTGACTTGCCTAGGGTCACACAGCTAGTAAGTGTTATGTGTCTGAGACTGGATTTGAACTGAGGTCCTCCTGACTACAAGGCCAGAGCTCTATCCACTGCGCCACCTAGGTACCCTGGTGATGAAGACTCTTACAAAGTGTTGGATTTAACAGAGTATATACTTGGAACTGTATATTTGTCCACAGCTCTGGACCTATTGTAGAAAAATATAGTGTAGATACTCAAGCTGTAATGGATGACATCCATCCGTTATATCCAGCTATCATTTCTATTTCAGAAAGTTGGAAATGTGTAGCATCTGTAGTAGGCTGTGGTCTTATTTTCTGTCAGACTTCAGTCACAGTAGTCATGGACAAGTTGACTGGAAGAGAGTTGAAAAAGGTGTAAATAAAGCAAAAAGACAGATTTTTAAAATACAATTTGAAGAGTCAAAAGAATTGACCAAGCAGAACATAGTGGTATCCAATGGATTTGTGGAAAGCTTCTTGCTTGGCTTTGCATATTAATGACATCAATGTTACTGCCTTGTTAGTCATTAATGACAAAAACAATCAGTGGTGATGGCGGGTGTGTTGTTGTGTTAAATAGAATAGGTCACTGGATTCTTCTGGGTAAGCATAGCTAGTTGGATGACACTGACATGGCCCTTCAGCACTTAACATGGTGACTGACATATAGTAGGTGCTAAATAAAGGCTTGTTGACTGACTGACTAACCATCTTTTGTGAAAAATATCTTCTCTGAAACATATTGTGAAATATGCATTTCCAGATAAAACCTGGCTAACTTTCATCATGACTTTTAAAGTCTGAGCCTATTTAGAAATTAGCATTTTAATGTAGCTATTGGGTATAGATATGCAATTATCTTGAAAAGAAGACCTTCTGTTGGAAATTTTCCCTATTGAGTGCTATCTTTTTTTTTAAATTTAAAAAGGCATTTTCTATTGTGTAATAGTTACATAGTGTGTTTTAGAGTTTCAATATCAATAAAAAAATCTGTTGTCAACTGTAAAACTGTAATGTCGTTTTATAGAGAGATTAGAAATACTTTTTAGAGATATTAAAAACCAATTAAACAGAAAAACAAATCAGCCTGCACTTTTCATCCCAAGAAGCTGACGATCAGTTAAATTGGCATTCTTTGCTGCTCACTTCTATGTCATTGGCTTCTTGCTCTGGGTGGAGAAGAGAATGGTTATTTAACTGGACAAGAAGACCCATACTTGGGCAGGCCTCACATAGGTGGGGAACCAAGGTGTTAGGAATAATACATGAGTTTTCTGGCTTTGAACAAAGCTCTGAAAAAAAAGTGATGCAATAATTGGTCTTTCCATACCACACCCTGCCCTAGCACGTGGCCTAATCATTCTCTCTTGCCCTAACCCGCCAGATGGTTGAATACTTAGCCCAGCACACACATGGTTGCTGCCATCTAGTGGCATTCCACAGCCAGCTCTACTCAATTTAATGGAATCATAAAATCATAGATTTTTAGAATTGGAAAGACCCTTAAAGGTCATCTTGTCTCCATTTTGCAGATGAAGGAACTGAGGTCCAGAGACATTAAGCAAATGATGGCTATTATCTAATGACTCCTGGAACATTCTTCTTCCTTCCTCACCAAGTTCAGTACTTGGTTCACAACCATTGCTAAAATTCCTGCCCTCACATTAGATTTCAATATATATGTATATGTAATGATATTTATAATTATATATCAAATACCTTAACTTCCCAGTTCCTCAGTCTATTCAATTACTAGGAACTGCTCCTTCACTCTATCTCAGTTTCACACAAATATGGTCATATTCTTCTTCTCATCACTTACAAGTATTCTATTTCCATGGTTCACTAACTTGAAATTTTTTTATCTGATTCTAATTTTTCATCATTTCATTTTTCCTTCTTTTTTTTTCAGAGGCAATCAGGATTAAGTGACTTGCCCAGGGTCTTACAACTAGTAAATGTCTGAGGCTGGATTTGAACTCAAGTCCTCCTGACTCCAGGGCCAGTGCTCTGTCCACTGTACCACCTACCCGCCCCTTCATTTTTCCTTCTGCTTTTCATTCCTTAACCTTGTTCCTCACCTTCACTGTGATCTCCAGTCCTTCTGTTTTTTTCCACTAGGCTGCCAACCTTGCACTATCTGGACTCTCCTTTCTCTGTCTCAACACCTTGGTGAGTCAGTTCAACTCTACAACATCTTTTATACTCAAATCCCTTGCCCCTTATCCTATTACCAATCATACCTTGTCAAAACCCAATGTTGGATGACTTCTATAAATCTTTTCTTCTGTTCAGGTGCTGCTGAACAGAGCTGAAGAAAGTCATGAAACTGTGCTGATTGGATCCACTACAAATTTATTATGCAGAATCTCAACTGGACTCTCATTGCAACAAGGAAATCCTTTTACCTCTTCCTTATTGGTTTGCTCTCCCATTCATCAGATTGGCTATTCCATACCTTTTCCATCCCTCAGCAAACTTTTCAGGCACCCCTTTTCCCCTACCCTCTCAGCTGAGGACCTCACTTCATACTTCACTGAAAAAAAAATCAAGGACATTCAACTAGAGCTCTCTTCTTTTCTCCTCCTTATCTCCTATCTCTCAGGCATCTTCTCCCATTATCTCTTTAACCTCTGACTTTCATGAAAAAGTGTCTCTTCTCTTCACCCAGGCAAACCCATCCTGTCCCATCCTGTCTTCTCCAAGAGATTGCCTCCTCTATCATTCCTATTGTGTCTCTAATCTTCAATCTTTCCCTATTTATTGACTCCTTCCCTGAAGCCTACAAATGTGCTCATGACTCTCTCATTCTTTTTTTTTAATTTTTGAAAATTTTAAAATAATATTTTATTTTTCCCTAATTACATGTAAAAACAATTTTTAGCATTCTTTTTTTAAAGTTTTTAGTTCCAAATTCTCCCTCCCTCCCCTTTCCCATCCTCAAGACAGCAAGCAATCTGATATAGGTTATACAAGTGTAATCATGAAAAATTTCCATATTTGACTCTCCCATTCTTAAAAACCCTTTCACCTGGGGACAGCTAGGTGGTGTAGTGAATAGGGCACTGGCCCTGGAGTCAGAAGGACCTGAGTTCAAATCCGGTCTCAGGCACATAACACCTCCTAGCTGTGTGACTCTGGGCAAGTCACTTAACCCTGATTGCTCACCAAAAAGCAACCCCCCCCCAAACAAAAACAAAATCTTTCACTTGATCCTACCACCCTTGCTAGCTATTATCCTATATCTCTCTTCCCCTTCTCTGTTGAACTCCTTGAGAAAGTTGTTTCAGTGGATGCTTCTATTTCCTTGTCTCTCCATTCTAACCTTTATGAAATCTGGCTTCTTACCTCTTAGTTCAACTGAAATTGATCCATCCAAAGTCATCAGTGATCTTTCAATTGCAAAATCTAATATATTTTTCTCAGTGCTCAACCTTTCTGACCTCTTTGTAGCCTTTGATCCTATAGATCTCTTTCTTCTCTTGGATACTCTTTCCTTTCTTGGTTTTGTGATACTGCCCTCTCTTGGCTCTCCTGTCTGAGCATTCCTCAGTCTACCTTGCTTGATCTCCATCCAGGTCCTATCCCCTAACTGTGGTTGTCCCCTAGAGTTCCTCTTCTCTTTTCTCATTGTAACATCTCATTTGGTGATCTCATCGACTCCCATGGGATCGATTATCTCTTATGCAGATGATTCCCAGATCTATATATCTAGCCCCAACCTCTCTTCTGATTTCTAGTCTTGTGTCATCAATTACTTTTTGGATATCTCAAACTTGATGTCTCATAAGCATTTCAAATTCAACATATTCAAAACAAAACTCATTATATCCCCTCTCTTTAAAACTTCTTTATTACTGTCTTGGCACCACCATACCCTCTCCTTCCTTTTCTGTCCTTCTGCTGTGGTCATTAGAAAAAGAAGAAGGCTTCACAAGTCACCAGGACCAACATTCTGATCCAGCTCCCCATACTTAGGCAAGCTGGTCCTTGGACACGTCAATGCAGTGTACATTCTGTGCAATTACTTACCTAGACTTGCAACCTATATGTCATTCATGACTTGTCTCTCTCACCCATTCCACATATCCAGTTTGTGTTGTCTTGTTATTTCTACCTCCGTAACATTCATTCCTACCTTTTCTTTAAAAATTCACTCAGTAATGGAACCATCTCCTAGTTGGTGATTGTACAAGGGGAAGACTGAAAAGGGCCAAAGCCAAAATCCTCATTAGACCATTAGGAGAGGACACAGAAGCCAGCAAATGCAACAGATGGTAGGCTTGGGTCCCAGACAACCCTTTCAGAACTGTAGTGCCACCAGCAGCTTCCAGACTACAGAAGGGATAGTATCAAGTAGAGCCTGCCCATTCTACCCAAGAATGTTGGATGAGGAGAAGCTGGCCCTAGCATAGAGTCCTAATCTAGAATCAGAGGCAGGTAATATGAGTAAATGGAAGAAAATATTGAACATAATGGAGAAATCTATGGATTAAGAGAAGATCAAGAGGTTAGCTTGAAGAAGAGAGTCTCTCCATAATAAATACAAGTGGAACCTCAGTTAAAGAATGGCTTGGTCACAAAGACTCCAAGAGTGGCTGGAGGAAATGAAGCAGGAGTTAAAAAATGAAAATAGAGTTCTTCAGGAAAAATTTGAAAGGAAAATAAATAGCTTAGACAAAAGGTAGGATATCTTGCCTAATTAGTGGGGTCTCTGAAAAATAGAATAGGATAAACAGAATTCAGTGATTCTGTGGGAAAACAATAAATATTAGAACAAAGATAAAAGATTTAATTAAAAAAATAGAAGAGGATGTAAGATGTCTGCTATCAAAAAAAATGACTGATCTGGAAAACTGGTTGAGGAGAGGTCATCTAAGCATCATCAAACTCCCTGAAAACCATAATCAAACAAAAAAACTTGGATACTACATTTTACAAAATCATAAAATAAACTGTTTAGGATTATTAGAAGCAGAAATAAAATGAAAATGGAAAGTACTCACCAATATTCTTTGGAGGCAATCCCAAATTGAAAACACCCAGGAATAATATATCCCAAATCCAAAACTTCCAGGTCAAAGGAAAAATACTTCAATTGACCAAGAAGAAAGAGTTCGGGTACCAAGGAACCATCATTGGGATACTCACAAAGCTATGCTGTAACTATTATAAAGGAGAGAGAATATTGGAATATGATATTTTAAAAAGCAAAAGACAAAGACATAACCAAGAATAACTTACCCTGATCTGATATGTAATGTTTGATGCCTGTGAACTCCTACCTCTACAAAGAAGCAGGAATAGTTGTCTTCTTATAATTCTTCTTTGGGGACAAACCTGACCTTTATACTTTTGCAGAAAGTTGGAAATCACTTTTAAAAAGCCATAACTGTGTGTTTATAACAGTGTTTTCCAATCTTTTGGGAAGGCACAGACACTCCCTCTCCCCAAGCATTTATAAGCTTTTAAAATGCTGTGGCACCCTTGGTAGGGGACTAGTGGGAGAAGGGTCAAGGTTTCTTCACTCACTGATCCCTTGTGACTTCTTTTTTCCCCCCTCAAATAGATCCATAGCATGGTATTCAAGCAGAAAATTGTGCTGGTAGAGAGCATGAGAAAGTGAAGCTTTTATTAGATAAAATCCTATACTACTTCAAGGTCGCATGATTTTTGTTGAGCAAAAATTTCTGAGATGTATAGATTATAACCCCTCTGCACCTTGGTAGACAGACTTCATGAATTGTAGTGTCTGAAAAAAAATCACGCGATCTATGGGGATGAGTCTCTTGGAAGTGGCTAAGTGACATGCAACTCATCACTGAATTGATACTTGCCTTTGCAGGTCAGTAGAAACTTTTAGAGTTTGTGCTCCACTGGGCTAGCCTTTGAGGACTCATAGGTACCTCTACAGCAAGATGAGACAATCAAGGAGGACTTTAATGAAGACTGAAAAGAATAAGCGTGAGAACTGCGAAATTTGCTCACCTAGATCAGTTAAGTTGGATAGTGTAGTAGCAAACATAGAGAAACAGTGTAGGAAGACGACTAAGAGGAGAACTAACTAGGAATTCACAGGACACGACACCTAAGAAAAGAGTCACCAAGAAAACCTCGGATCTCAGATATCTATACAAATTCACAAACCATGGATCCTAATGTGAGGAGGCAAATTTTATCCCAGAGGGGTCATTGATATTGGGGCTGAAATGTGGCTATGGAACTGATAAGCTTATTTAGAAGGAACGGCATAGATACTTTTAAAGTATTTTAAAGAAATTATTTAATTTAAATTAAATTATTTTAAATAAATTATTATTAAAAGGACAGACTCAGATGAGGAAAGGAAGGAACCAGGAGTAAACAGGATAGGGAAGAGCAGGGAAAGAATCAGTAGAGGGAGGAATGGCAACAATGTTGTTGCATGCTGTATACCACAGATCACCTGGAAAACTACGGAAATTAGATTTATGAAACAGATTAAAAAAAACTGCATGTGTGTGGTTTTTTTTTTTTGTCTGTGTCTGGTATAGTGACTTAAATATAGTGGACATTTAATGAATTTTTGTTGAATTGAACTAAACAGGCTGAAATTGACTTTGATTCTTAGCAACATTCTACAACACTATTGAAAGGATGGTTTGTGAGCATTTAGAGAGGGAAGCAGTGATCACTAAAGAGCCAGCAGGACTTCTTCAAAAACAGGTTATGCCAGATTAAACTTGTTTTTCTTTTTTGATACAGGTTCTCAGGCTGATACATTAGAGAAATGGTATTGACATGGAGTACTTGAATTTCAGAAGTCTTTTATAGTAGAGATGAGTATAAAACAGTCTAGATAACAATATAGTTAGGTAAAATTGCCTTAGTTGAATGAATGACCCAAATACCAGTCATTAATGGGTCATTGTTAGTTTGGTGGGAGGTCTCTAGTGGAATTTGATGTTATACATTGTTAAACTCTGTCCCTAAGTGAGGAAGGTTGTTATGTGGTTGGAATACCTTCAACCTTCCCTCCATTTGTTTAATCTCTCCCATTCATGATTGAAAATGCTCACCACCAAAATTTTTGAAAGGGCAATTATGTATTTTACTAATCAATCTTGGTCCCAGAAAACAGATAATAAAACATGCCCCACTCTTCTCATCAGGCAAGTCAGTCAATCAGTCAACAAGAATTTATCAACTGTTTACTATGTGCCAGGCACTGTGCTAAGGCTGAGAATACAAGTAGAAACAGAAAACCAGTCCCTTTCTTCAAGAGGCTTACATTCTAAATGGGGAAAATAATTCATAAAAAGGAGCTGAAAAGGAGTGAGAGGAGGAAAGTACATGGAATAGGAGGAAGGGGAGAGAAAATCTTGTGAAGTTGAGACACTATTGGCATCCTAAAGAGGGATGAAGACATCTTTGGCCTGGGCCTCCTCCTTAAATGGAAAATTCTGAGAGGAACCAGCCAATCAGAAAGTGAGGCCTTAGGATGGAGAATATTTCCAATGTGAGAAGTACTCCAGGGGTTTTGAGCTTCTAGGTTGAAGAGGTAGGGGCTACAGAGACAGAATGCTGCATAGACTCTCAGGTGTGGTCATTATATTGTTCTTTTAATTAATAATTTCCCCTTTGGTTACAATCAAGAGTTCAATTCCAGCTTGTAATATAATGTTATGTACGAAAATGACAATGATGTATAGGATGCTTCTTGCTGTCTTTGCCCCTCCCTACACAGTTGGAATCTGTGATCTGGTGGGTACCATGACATGTAGTATGCAACAAAATCAGAAACATGGGGTACAGAGGAGGCACTATGGTGTTCAGAGTGGAGAGGGTTTCTCTCCTTGTCTTATCTGCCTTTGTTCACACTTCTGACTGTGAACTGATGAGCTAGCTTCAGTTAGATTCAGTCAGAGGTCATTCCCAGTGACAAGATGGACATTGAGAAGAAAAAGCATAAGCCACAAGAGCTTCAGGTTGAACCAGGTCCCAAGTCCACAACCGGTGCTGAAGAGGAGGGGCTATGGTACCAGGTCTGGAGTTCCTGAGTCTTTAGTTAGTCTAGCACTCCTGGATGTGGGAGCTGAACTGCCCTACCAAGAAAAGCATGGTTGGGGTGTCTAAGCAAAGTGAATTGTGCATTTACCAGGTCTCTTGAATTCACAGCAGCTTATACACCATCTGGGGGTTGCCTGAGTTGGAGAGAGGCATGAATCTACGTGGTGGGTGTTTTACTTGGTATAGTTTTGTTGTCTTTATTGATTCTAAGCAACCTCTAAGCATGCTTTATCAATAGATAAAACTAAGGGGAGGTGGTTCCATGTTGTCAAGGTCACATGGCTAGGGCTCAGTGAAATATTTGAAATCAGAGAAGAGATAGGTTTGCCAGAGATGGAAGGCTACTCAAGAATTAATTCTGAATCTCCAAAAACATAATAATCCACCTCCCTTAAGTAGCAAAGGTTGTTTAGCAAGAGGCAGAACTGAAGGGCAGAAATTCCTTCTTTCTCTGAAAACCATAAGGAATGGCAAATTTCTAGCGCCTCTAGTCTTGGAATGGCACCATGCTAGATTCATTTAGCTGAATAGTGTTAGATCAATGGTATCACTTGGTGGTTTGGCTTATAGATAAGTGATCCAAGGGAGGAGTGGGCTGCATACTCCCATGAATCAAAAGGGGGAAATTGAAGGAATTGAGGAGATTAGGATAACAAGTGGTTAATTGTGGGAATTGAAGGAACCACACACTGACTCCATCTTGTGACTCAATTCTGGAGCTAGCTCAGTTCCCTTTCTGTTTAATTAGAGGTCTAGTCCAATTTCTGTCTTGTGAGAAAACTGTTCAGTTGTGGGAATTGAGAGAAAACCTTATTGCGTTGTTTAAACCTAGTCCTGAGTGGCAGGGAAGATGAACCATCTCTACCTGCTATTCAGAGATGCTTAACTAAGGACCTAGGTTATGCTGACAAAACCAGGTCAAATCCAAGGATTGATGCAAGGAATTTTCTCACAATTGTATATCTCAATAAACTTATATGTCTTATCTGAAAACTGGCCCTTTACTGATCAATCAGTTATTTTTTTCCACGTTCCTTTGGCTGTACACAGACACTTTGGGGAAGTGGGACACCGCTCTTTTCTGATTTCAGGGAATTGTACCTATTCACTCTTTCCCTCCCAACTTAGAAAGTCCCTAATCTTTCCTCCAATTAGAAGTCAGAATACCTAATGCTCTATTGTTTCCTTTTAATTAATTGGTCTTATTTGATTAATTGTTTTTAATGTATAAAATCTCTCTCTCCTTGTATTCAGGGTCCAGGTCCAATCTGAGGAGATTTGGTCCCAATTTGTGTAGCAATGGCATGTATTGCTTAATAAGTCAATATGATCTGAAGATTAAACTGTTGTTTCCTTAGTTGTTTCATCTTTTACCCACCATAGGTTAGATGTAAAATTAATAGGCATCAGTAACCCCAGCCTAACAGTATATCAATATGCATAAATAGTAATAACAATAGTATTCTTAGCTCATAGCTAAGATACGTTTATCTTCTGACCTGAAAAAGTTATATTCTATGTTATCTACTACCTGACAGAGAAGTGAGGGACAAATGGGGCAGATTGAGACAAACATTTTTAGATACAGGCAATGTATGAATTTCTTTCCTGATCAGGAATCAATTTCATGTTTATGGGTTCAAATCCTGCCTCAGACATTTAGTAGCTGTGTGACCCTGGGCAAGTCACTCAACCCTGTTGGCCTCAGTTTCTTCATCTGTAAAATAAGCTGGAGAAGGAAATGGTGAACCACTCCAGTATCTTTGCCAAGAAAACCCCAAATGGGGTCACAAAAAGTCAGACACGACTGAAATGACTGAACAACAACAAAACTGTATTTCTTTGGCTTGATTACGCTTATTTGTTACAAGGGATATTTTTTTTTTAATTGAGGGAAAGGAAGAAAACAAGGTTAGGAGGAAGGGGAACATGTAAGAGGTATGCTCCAAAAATTATAGCATTTTTAGAAGACAGACAAGCAAGATAGCTTGCTTTGAAATAATGTGCTAAATTCATTATATTCTTTTAAAAAATGCAAGCTGTATATGTGGAAATGCTCAGTTTTGATAATACTTGTGAGTTGCAGATCAACTGAAAATAAAAATTTAAGTAAAAAATATGTTAGTTATGTAGTCAGGGCAAGAAATATCTGATATATGGCTCGTATGCCAATTGGCATCCACAATGTCAAGAGAACTAGGGAAAAGCATCCATCCAGGAAATATTTAAAAACTGCCTCCCTGAAAAAAATGTATACACAACACACTTTCAAATTTAAGCTGAATTATTAACATTTTCTTCATCACTTTCTTAAGTCTAAACAATCAACAAAACAATCAAGCCTTGATTTATAGTGTTTGTCAATTCCCAAGGTGGAATTATTCACACTGAAAATTTAACAACCAGCTCTTATGAGCAGGTCTGAGCTGGCTCTATCTTTCCTTTGGGTGGATCTCCTGTGATGGATGTAAGAAGTGTCATAGGATGGGCAGGCATGGATGGCTTGTGATCTGCACCATCATAGGGAGTGCCCATATCACTGACATCTCAGCTCCTTCAAGGTGTTGTGACTTGGTTAAGATAGGGTCAAGAAAGGGAAGGCAGGAGGACAAACTGCCTTGGGCCTTCTCTTGTTATCTCCACAGAGCCATATGAGTATCTCTTGTTATGTGGCATTGATCCTGGTCCTCAAAGGCTATACCAGTAGAACATAAGATCTGGAAGGTTCTACTAGGATGGAAAGTTCTGAAGTGTGGTCCCAGAGGCAGACTAAGCCTGCTGTCCAAGAACTAAACATGCTAATTATGAAGAGAGATATACCCAGGAGATTGGACACTAGGCGTAGTCTTTGGCTATAACAATCCATGAAACAAACAAAAATGGCCTCCATTCCTGAGAAGCCACCTAAGGCTCTCATGTTGATAGTGATGGAGTAGTCAAAGATGGGGCAGAATATGCTAGGAGACAGTTTTTAGGCCAGAGGTTCTTAACTTGGGGTCTATGAACCTGTTTTAAAAAAATTCTGATAACTATATTTCAATATAATTGGTTTTCTTCGTAACCCCATGTGTTTTATTTTATTCATTTAAAAACATTATCCTGTGAAGGGGTCTATAGGCTTCATCAGACTGCCCAAGGGGTCCTTGACACAAAAAAGAATAGGAACCCCTGCATTAGATCATCTATAAATAGTTATTTAATTATAGATACTATGTGTGAGATCTTCATCCCATGATGAAGACAATGAGAATAGGTCGCATTTATATAGCACTTTAATGTTTGCAAAATGCTTTACAAATATCCTCTTATTTGATCCTCACAACAACCCTGAGAGGTAGGAGCTATTATTATAATCCCCATTTTACAGATAAGAAAGCTGAGGCTGAGAGAGCTAATAAGTTTCTGAGGAGAGTGAGTTTCAAACTCAGATTGTCCTGCTGTCAAGTCTGGAGCTCTATCCACCATACCTCCTAATTGCCTTGCCTGGAGTAAGCATATAATAATAATAATAATAATAATAATAATAATAATAATAATAATAATAATAA
>NW_020954579.1:781428-802899 GCF_900497805.2 Vombatus ursinus | reverse complement strand
AATAATAATAATAATAATAATAATAATAATAATAATAATAATAATAAAATAGTGATGATGATAATAAACAACTAACATTTACATAGTGTTTACTATGTATCAGGCAGGCACTGTACTAAGTACTTTATAATTATTATTTCTCTTGATCCTCACAACAGCCTTGGGAGGTAGCAGCTATTATCCTGATTTTGGTAAAGATGAATTCAGGCAGACAAGGGTTAAGTGACTTGCCCAAGGTTATAGAGCTAATGTCTTTCTGGCTTCTTCCTGACGTCAAGTCCAACACTCTCCTTACTGCACCACCAAGTTCCTATACCTGGGTGACCCCTCAGCAGCCATGCATTTGCTGAGCTGTACTGTCTGGTTACTATTCACTTGGCAAAATGGGTCTTTTCAGCTGCTGGGATGTCATTCCAGACTCCACTCTGTCCTCTATACCCGAGTTAGACCAAGGAGGGAGAAGTGACAGTAAAGGATAACACTGGTTTACAGTATAGGATTTGTTTATAAAACACTTTTAAGGAGGAGGTTTGAAGATAAGGAGTCGAATGGCTCCATAAAATGGCAAGAACCAGTGGAAGGAAAAACAATTTTATTAAAATTTTTTTAAAAAAATTCAATTGTGTTTCATTTTAAGGTCCAACTTCTCTCCCTCCCACTTCCCATTGAAGGAATAAGAAAAACAAAATCCTTTACAAACATAGATAGTCAAGTAAAACAAATGCCCATATTGTCCATGTTAAAAAAGAACAAACAAAAAAACTCCAAACCCAACACATGCCTCAGTGTGCCCCCTGAGCCCATAACCTCTCTATTTGGAGGTGGGCAGCATATTTCATCATGAGTACTCTGGAACTGTAGTTGGTCATTATGTTGATCAGAGTTCCTAAGTTTATAGAAAGTTTCATGAGCGACCCCAAATAAGTTGGCTCATCTTGAAAGAATTTGTGGTAGGATAGTATTTATTTTATACAGGCAGGGGTGGCTTTCTTTTAAGGAGACAAAGAAGCCATTCTTCCTGCAGGGATAGGAGCATAAAAGTCCAGCCTGTATGGAATTGGTGCTTCAGAGGTTTGGCAGAATTTCCCCCGCCCTTCAGAGATGCCTTTCTGACCTAGTGTTGCTTTTGCATGAAGACCATGGAGGAAGAAGGAAGTAGTGCTTTATTTTATCAACTAAGAATTGTATCCTTTTAAACCTTCTTGTAAATGAAGTTCTTTATTACACTTTTATGATCTGTGAGTATTGCATCTCCTTTCAATCCCAAACCTGAATCACTGGACTGGCCTGAGATAGGCCTGGCTCAGAATAACACTCAAAGATGAAAGGGGAAGCAATAAATTGGTAGAAGATGGAGCCAATGTGTCTGCTTGGCTGGGGTGTTATGTGGGCAATGATCTGTTTAGTGCTGTAGTGGAACTGTGGGATTTAGACTCATGCATCTCATCTGCTGTGTGTATAGGTGAAAATTAAAATGGCGATTAAGACAATTAAGTGAAGAGCAAGGGGAGCCATGCACACACAGACCAAGGTGGTGCTGGAGGTAAACCAATCTTGAAAGCATCCAGGGATCATTTGATAAGATGTTTCAGGGAGAGAAAGTTACCAAACAAACGGGAAAATAAAATTATGGATGATATTATTATCCCCAAAATGTGATGGAGAAAACATTAATAACTACCAGCCCATATGCCTACTCTCTCATCTTTATAAAATCTTAATGGGAATGATTCATATAGATATCCTTGATGAAAATATGAGAAGGAACAGGCTTTTGGGAATTATTTTCTATAATTAACTGCATCTTTATAGTAACATAGTTGACTAGAAGGTGCAGAAAATACAAAATTCCCCAGTGTTTTATTATTATTATTATTTTACTATGAAATAGCATTAATCTAGGTGAAGCAAAATAGTATTCTCTTTAAGACTTGTCTTCACCCAGGCATCTGTGCAGAAAACACAAGATTCCCCAGTGTTTATTATTATTATTATTTTACTGTGAAATAGCATTAATCTAGGTGAAGCAAAATACTATTCTCTTTAAGACTTGTCTTCACCTAGGCATCTGTGCCTTTGTCAAATTGTCCCTCAAACCTGGAATGCACTTCCTTCTCAGTTCTATAGTTGGTGGCACAGAGAATAGAGTGCAGGGCCTAGAGTCAGGAAGACCTGAGTTCAAATCTGGCCTCAGACACTTATTAACTGTGTGACCTCAGTTTGCCTCAGTTTACTCAACTGTGAAATGGGAATAATAATAACAATAATAGCATCTACACTACAAGGTTGTTATGAGGATCAGATGAGATAATGTTTGTAAAGAGCTTAGCGTAGTACCTACCATAAAGTGACTACTAAATAAATGGTGGTGGTGGTGGTGGTGATGGTAGTAGTGTAGTAGTAGTGGTAGTGGTAGTAGTAGTCATCATCGTCGTTGTTACCGTCGTCTAGGGCAGTAGGTGGCGTAGTGGATAGAGTGCCAGGCTTGGAGTCAGGAAGATCTGAGTTCAAATCTGGCCTCAGACACTTACCAGTTGTGTGACCCTGGGCAAGTCAC
Organism: Vombatus ursinus; assembly: GCF_900497805.2. NCBI lineage: Eukaryota > Metazoa > Chordata > Mammalia > Diprotodontia > Vombatidae > Vombatus > Vombatus ursinus. The sequence goes on along the minus strand of NW_020954579.1, from coordinate 800,342 downwards.
TTATGCCTGTTTGCCTTTGTTTTCTCATCTGTAAAATGAACTAGAGAAGGATATGGCAAACCATTCCAGTATCTTTGCCAAGAAAACCCTAAATGGGGTCGTGAAATATCTAACATGACTTAACAACAACAACAAAAGTAGTATTCTGCCTCTTAATCAATCAATCAACAAGCATTTGTTTAATTCCTATTTTGTGTAAAGATATAAGGACAAAAGTGAAACAATGCTTGTCCACAAGAGGTTTACATTCTATTGAGAGAGTTGGGGTTGAGCAGAGGATACACAGAGCTGCCCTCCTTGCATCTGACCAACCATGTATGCTAGCTCCTGAGAGCTTTGGACATGATGAAGTCATCCCCTTTTCGGCCACTGAGCAAGAAGAGCCAATGACTCAGTGAAACTTTAAAAAAGGGAGCAACAAGTGAATGCTAAGAAATTATGACCACGCTTGTACTTTCCCTTACTTCTTTGCTGAGGTATTTGTGGTGGGACCACGGGTAGAGAATACTGTATATGATGTCAGATTTTTTTTGGTATTTTGGGTAGTTTCGTGGAACATTTTTTTCTTCTTTCATAATTCTTTTAAGGTGTGGTTCTCTGAGCTTGGCCCAGGTTTTATCTGTGGGTACAGAGCATATAGACTCCTGAGTGGAAAAGGGGCTGGGGTTGGGAAATGGGTGTTTATTGATCTCCCATTGTATGGAGGATACATTCCTCTTTTCTGAGAGTTAACCAATGAGGAAATCATTTTCTTCTCAAACTCAGAACTACCTGTGTGAGTTGTCCCCATGGAATTTGAGCTCAGAGGGCGGGGACTGTTTCTTTATCTTTGCATTTCTAATGCATAGCATAGTGCTTGGCACATAGTAGGTGCTTAATAAGTGCTTGGGTAGTACCTATTGGGCTATCTACTTGACTCAGACTTGCGATTTGGGCTTACCAAGGAATGATTACCCCAGTTTCAAGATACTTTATGGATCTACACTTTTATAACCATAGCTCAAAACTCCCCACCAATGCATTTACCATTCAGTAGTTAGCCGAAGGATATAATTATCTTAGAACAAAGATATTTACTGGAATAGCATAGTAATAACTTGATATTAGAGCATTCTTCCCCAAATCAGGGCCTACTCTCCTGTGAATATATATATATGTATATGTATATATATGAGTGTGTGTGTATATAAAACTATATATATATACACATATATACATTCATACATATACATATATACACTTTGGGGCAATATATACATATACGTATGTATAAGTGTATATATGTATGTGTGTATATGTATACATATATGTATATGTATATCAATAGGGTGAGAGATCAAGAATGTGGGCCCCCCCCATGTGAGTGATATGTGTGGCAATACTCTTGTTAGAAGCCTTTGAGTAGTACTCCATTTAAATATATAACATCAATGAGCTTCTGCAAAGGGATATTTACATCAAAGATATAGCAAGAACAAACATTTTACTCCCTTCTAATATGCAAGAAAGGGAGGAATATATCTCTTACTCCAGCTTGGTCTTTTGAGGAGTAGGCTTAAAACTTAGTTTGGTTTCTATGTAGCATTGGTCCTACCATATACATACCCAAATGCAGCATGGCTGCCAGATGAATTCCTTTTTTTTTTTTCCAGAGGGGGATGTAAAAAGGGAATAAGGGTAGGATGCCCCCCCCAGGAAAAAAAATGAGAAGAGAACAGAAGGGAGGCCAAAAGAAACATAGAAAAGTGGGATAGATTTGAAAGTTATATGTTGAATTTATTATATACTTTAAAAGAAAAGGAAAGCACTACATAATAAAGATTTGTAGTTTCATGAACTATCCTATCCTCTTGTTCTACATTGTATATGTCATTGCTCATTCTCTTTGGTATGTTAAATTCAGAATTTAAAGAAAGCTAAATGAAAAAAAGAAGTTGTACATCACCTTCAATGATCTCAAGTTGTTTCCTGGCACAAAAATTCATCTTTTTAGAACAAATATTTTCCTACTTGTGCGGTTTGGTCAAGAAATTTGAAACACTTCAAAAAAGAGGAAGAAAGAAAAGAAGGAAGGAAGAAAGGAAGAAGGAAAAGGAAGTGGTGTGTCAACCATGTAGTGGTCAGGGGTATAAAAGCCCTCTGGCTTTTATAGTAGTAGTCTAGGTATTTGTGAAATGTAAAAAGACCAGAAAGGATGGATGTTAAGTAGCTGCTCTATGGAAGGTCTATAAAGGAGAAGACCAGGCATGAATTACCATCTGCCCCGATAAAGAGAATGCCAACATTGATAAGATAATGTGTCTGTTGAAAGGTAGTATTATCCTGTCACCTGTTGATAATGTTTGAGCATTTCAATAATTCAGAGGCTCTGTGGTCTTATCTTTGTGGACGCCTCTCCCCCACCCTCAGTGATGCAGATTGCAGACCTCTCCTCCTTTACATCTTGTGAGATCATTGCTCATATCTTTATGTAAATCCTCCATACAGGAGCTACCTGACCACCAGCCTGGAGGCCTTTGTCTGGTTATTTGAACACTCTTTGGGGCTGTCCATTGGTTATGTCACACTTGTACTATGTGGCTGATTTTTCTGCCCAAACACGTCTTGGGTGACGTCTCTTATGCCACATCTTACACCCAAGTCACTGAGAGCCTGCTGATGGCTACTTGTACCCATTGCTTTTTGGGTCACTCATAATTCTAATCCTACTGGGATCGTGGTGTGTACAGTCTGTCTGTAGTCAGGCTGCCTGGATCGTGCTAGATATTACTAATGTAGTCATTATAAACCCTGGGAATCCTCACCCCAATTCACACTTACACTGATGAATCAGGTCCCCCAGAGCAAGGTCAGCTTTTCCCCTCAGAGCTGAGCTCTAAGGATACTCTGAAGGATTGGGGTGTCTTGAGTGCTGTAGGCTTGAACCCCCCATTCTGGGGTGTTCTTTCCAATGTTAACCACCAGTGATAAATGCTCCACTTTCATTTAACCAATTTATTTATACCAATATTGATTTATATTATTTATACCAATACTTATACCAATTTATTTATACCAATATACCAATGCCAATACCAATTTATACCAATATTATTTATACCAATTAACCAATTTAATCTATTGTCTTTGATAAAAGAATATTTCTGTTCTTATAGCAAGAACAGAAGTTACAAAACATTTCCCCTTGAACTAGGGAGGTATGTGTGTGTGACACTCTTCCATCTATCACCTCAGTTCCTGGCAAGAGCAGGTTCTCATGTAAAGAAGAGCTGGCTTATCAGGGTTGTCGTGAGCATGGAATGAAAATGCCCAGAGCATTTTCCCTACCACGTTCACTTCCAAATATGGCATCACCTCTAAATGTGCCTGAGTCTGTTACCTTTTTCAGTTCAGTCATTCTTTAAGGTCTTAGCTGCTCCGTCTCCTGGAAATCCCAGCATGGACCCCAGTTTGCAGACCTCTGGTGGCTCATCATTCTGACCTCTTGAAGTTGACCAGGTCATAGCTGTATTCTAGTGATCCTTCACTACAGGCAGGACAGAGCACATACAAAGTCAAAGAACAGAATGGTCCCATGCGTAATCACTGTCTACATGTCAGCTTGAGGTAGAGGGAGTCCAAGGTCTTTCTTCATCTCAGAAATTTACAGTATGTCTCTCATTCAAATGCAGCCAGGCAGGAAAGAGAAAGACCACCCTCCCCACCCCCAGCTTTGGCCAGTTAATGCTTTTTGAATACATGTTCGTATTTGGTTCAGCAGCAGTCAAAAGTCCACCCAAGGATAGTGGACCAGGCCCAATGACAGAATGCCTGTGCATGTTCCACAGTCCATGTGGGAATTTCATCAGCCATACACACAGTGCATGCTCATAAGGGCTGGCCTTATTAGTCAAATTGAGGTCATATCCAGTAAACTAATATTATTATGATAATTAGGGACAAAAACTGCGATTTCTTTCATTGCAGCTGGATGCCTTGGGCTTGGAGTCAGGAAGAACTGAGTTTAAGTTCAGTCTCAGACACTAGCTCTGTGACCCTGGGCAAGTCACTTGACTTCTGTCTCAGTTTCCTAAACTGTAAAATAGGGGATAATAATAGCATGTACTTCTCAGGGTTGTTGTGAGGATCAAATGAGATAATATTTGTAAAGTGCTTAGCTCAGTGCCTGGCACATAGTAGGCACTATATAAATGCTTATTTCCCCCCTCACCCCCACCCCATGCAAACTAGCACCTTCTTTGCCACTTCTAGTTTTCAAGAGCTCCCTAAAGTACTAAAAAAGGTTAAGTGACTTGCCCAGGGTCACACAGCTAGACAGTATCAGAGGCAGGATTTGAACTTAGGTCTTCCAGGCTTCAAGATCAGCTCTTTATTTTTAGTTTATGCACCACTGCCTCAACATTATCTTTGTTATTATTATCCAATGTAGCGGCCAAGGACTACACCTTCATGAGAACATGTCCTTTAGATCTGCCCCTCTTACATTAGTGATGATGATGATGATGGTTTCCTTTATTTGCTCAACACTTTCCCCATCTGTTTGTGGTTGTGATTTATCCTGGAAAGGCCTCGTTTGCAGCCAGGTGGTACAGTGGATAGAATGCTAACCCTAGAGTCAGGAGGAGCTGTGTTCAAATCCAGCCTCAGACACGTAGTGGCTGTGTGACCTTGGGCAAGTCACTTTACCCTGTTTGCCTCAGTATCCTTATCTGTAAAATGAGCTGGAGAAGGAAATGGCAAACCATTCCAGTGTCATTTCCAAGAAAACTCCAAATGGGGTCACAGTCAGATACGACTGAAGTGATTGAATAACAACAATAATCCTCCCTTTCCAGGCAGGGAGACATCTCAGAGCAGAAAAGAGGGCTGTGGTTAACTAGACAATACTAGTCATATTGTCTGGAATGGTAAGCTGCAAGAAGGTCTTTGCACGTGTTTCTTGGGGTCATCCATAAAGCAAGTAGCACAAGAATTTAAAAAACAAAACAAAACCTGTCATTCTATATTTTGTCCTGTGAGTGGAGCTCTTTAGTTATGGAATAGAGCAAAAATCTGATGGAAAACATGCCAAGAGCCATGGGTCATCCTGGATTTTGTGTGTATGTGTGTGTGTGTGTGTTTAAACTTATAGCTCCTTCTAGCTGGAATTGTTCTTAGCCCTCATCTAGACCAATCCTTTCATTTGACAGAGGAGGAAACCGAGGCTGAGAGATTAAGTAACAGCATGTGTAGACAAGTCCTCTAAATACTATTATTCAGTGCTCTTCTCATTGTATTGGCCTGCCTTGTTCAAAATTCAACAAAGTTTAATTATGTATCGTGTAGGGCATTGTCCTGGGCTCTTACCAAGATGACATAGGGGCAGCTAGGTGACATAGTGGATAGAGTGCCAGACCTGGAGTTGGGAAGACTCATCTTCATGAGTACAAATTTGGTCTCAGACACTTACCAGCTGTGTGACCCTGGGCAAATCATTTAACCCTGTTTGCCTCAGTTTCCTCATTTGTAAAATGAGCTAGAGAAGGAAATGGCAAACCACTTGAGTATCTTTGCCAAGAAAACCCTAAATGGAATACAAAACAGCAACAAAATACCAAGATGACATAGATCCTGCCTTTAAGGAGCTTTGAGTCTAGCAGAAGGGATAAGACAAACCTATAAATAACTATAATGCAAGACTCATAAGAAAAGGTTTAAATGCTGAGGGAATTTAGAGGAGGGAAAGGTCACTTCTGATTGTGAGCATAAAAGAAGGCTTTTTGGAGGTTGCAACATCTGAGTTGGGCCTTCAACAATGCGTTGGAGTTGGATTTAATTATCTACTCATTTGTCAAATATTTATTGAGCACCTTCATTAAGCAGATACTGTCTTTGAGCCAGATAAACATTTAAATAACTCCAGTTTCTTTTCTTGTGGAGCTTTGAGCCAAGTAAAGAAATAAAACATAAACATAGATGATCATAACTCACAATATTACACAATAAGTTCCTCAGAGAGAATTAGGAACTCCAAGAAGGAGGTTCAAACCTGACAGAGGGTCATGGAAGGCTTCTTAGGGAGGGCCATTTGCCTTAAGCTTTAGAAGATGGATAGAGATTTAAGGGAGCAAGCAACAAGCATTTATTAAGCTCTTACTGTGTGCTAGGCACTGTGTTAAGGTCTGGGGATACAAAGATAAGCAACAAAAAGACTATACCCACTGTCATGGACCTTACAGCCTAATGGGGGAAGATAATACAAAGGGGAGCTGAAAGGAGGGTAAAGGGGGAGAAGTGAAGGGCATTCCAGAAATAAGGAAGAGTGTGACCAAATGTTAGGGAGTGGAAAGGTGCATAGGGCACATTTAGGGGGCAGAGAGCTGTCCAGTTTAACCGTGTAAAGAGCAGTAACATGAGAGAATGTTGGGAGGGTGTCCACTGGTAGGTTGTAGAAGGACTTGAATGACCAGCAGACAAGTATGAACTTGACTTAATAGGTGATGGGGAGCCATGAAAAATTTTTGAATAGAGGTATGATATGACTACATAGAAACATTAGACAATTTTATTCTGGCATCAATATGGCAAGATGGATTAGAGGGTGGTAATGGTTTTTGGTGCAGGGTCATTGTGGGGTGGAGAATAGAGGTACATGTAAAGAAGTTATTGCAAGAGTGTGATGGGCTGGAAACACAGGTCTATCCTAGAATAATAATAATAGCTTATGTTTTTATAGCATTTTAAGGTTTACAAAGCACTTTACATATGCTATCTCATTTTATCCTCTCAACACTGAGAGGTAGGTACTGTTTTTGAGGCACAGAGGTTGAGTGACTTATCCAGGGTCACACAGCTAATAAGTGTCTGTGGCAAAATTTGAACTCTGGTCTTTTTCACTCCAGGCCTATCATGCCATCCACTATACTATCTGAAAAGAAAGGAAGGAATCATTGAGACAGATGTAGAGGTGGAATCCAAAGGGCTTGGCATCCGATTGGATATGAGATGTAAGGGGAAGGGAAGAGTCAAAGATAACACCAAGGTTTTGAATGAGGTAAATGGTAAGAATAGGTAGAAATAATTATTAACAACAAAACCCAGTAATAATAGCTATCTTTTAGATAGCATCTTTAGATTTTCTTTTTTTTCATCTTTAGATTTTCAAAGCAATTTATATATTTTATCTCATTTGATTTTTGCAACAAACCATTGAGGTAGGTGATATTATTATCTCCATTTTATCAATAAGGAAACCAAGTGTCAGGGGCAGGATTTGAACTCAGGTCTTCTTGACTAGCTAGGTGATGAAGGAGATCAAGTACTGGGCCTGGAGTCAGGAAAATCTGAATTGAAATCTAGCCTCAGACATTCAACTAGTTATGGGACCCTGGGCAAGTCACTTCATAACTTCTTCCTCAGCTGTAAGATAGGAATAATAATAACACCTACCTCCCAGGGTTGTTGGCAAGAATTGAGTGAGATGATAATTTGCAGGTTTTTTTTTTTGTTCATCCCTGGTTTGATGGCAGGTGAGAAGATTCTTTTTGAAAAATAATATTTTATTTTTTCCCAATTACATGCAATTTTAAACATTCAGTTTTTAAAATGTTGAGTTTTAAATTCTCTCCCTTTCTTTTCCCCCTCTGAGATGGTAATCAGTTTGACAGGTTATATATATGCAATCATGCAAAACATATTTCCATATTAGTCATATTGTGAAAGAAGACAAAGAAAAAACCCCCACAAAAATAAAGTGAGGGGCATCTAGGTGGTGCAGTGGATAGAGCACTGGCCTTGGAGTCAGGAGCACTTGAGTTCAAATCCCGACTCATACACATAACACTTACTAGATGTGTGACCCTGGGCAAGTCACTTACCCCCATTGCTTAGCCAAAAAACAAAAACAAAAACAAACAAAAAAATAAACTGAAAAATAGTATGCTTCGATCTGCATTCAGATTCAATTAGTTCTTTCTCTGAATATGAATAGCATTTTTCATCATGAATCCTTTGGAATTGTCTTGGATCATTGTATTGCTGAGAATAGCTAAGTCATTCACAGTTGATCATTCATTGTACAATATTGCTATTACTGTGTACAATGTTCTCCTGGTTCTGCTCACTTCACTTTGCATCAGTTCATGTAAGTCTTCCCAGGTTTTTCTGAGAGCATTCTGCTAATCATTTTTTTATAGCACAATAGTATTCCATCACAATCACATACCACAATTTGTTCAGCCATTCCCCAATGGATAGGCATCCCCTCAGTTTTCAATTCTTTGCCACCACAAAAAGAGCTGCTATAAATATTTTTTGTACAAATAAGTCCTTTTTGCTTTTTTTTTTTTTAATCTTTGCGGGATACAGATCTAGTAGTGCTATTTCTGTGCCAAAGGGTATGCACAATTTGTTCTCTCTTTGGGCATAGTTCCAAATTGCTCTCAGGAACAGTTAGATTGATTCACGACTCTACCAACAGTGCAGTAGTGTCCCAATTTTCTTATATCCTCACCAATATTTATCATTTTCCTTTTCTGTCATATTAGTCAATCTGATAGGTGTGAAATGGTACCTCAGAGTTGTTTTAATTTTTATTTCTCTAATCAAGTGATTTAGAATATTTTTATATGATTGTAGATAGCTTTTATTTCTTTATCTGAAAACTGCCTGTTCATATCCTTTGATCATTTATCAATTAGGGAATGAATTGTATTCTTATAGATTTAACTCGGTTCTCTATATATTTGATTTTGTTTGTGTAAAACCTTTTTAATTTAATATAATCAAAATGATCCATTTTACATATTGTAATGCTCTATCTCTTGTTTGGTCCTAAATTCTTCCCTTCTCCATAGATCTGACAGGTAAACTATTCCTTGCTCTCCTAACTTGCCTTGGTATCACCCTTTATGTCTAAATCATGTACCCATTTTGACCTTATTTTGGTAAACAGTGTAAGATGTTGGTCTATGCCTAGTTTCTGCCATATTGTTTTCCAGTTTCCCTAGCAGTTTTTGTCAAATAGCGAGTTCTTATCCCAGAAGCTGGAGTCTTTGGGTTTATCAAATGCTGGATTACAATTATCATTTACTACTGTGTCTTGTGTACCTAATCTATTCCACTAATCCACCATTTTATTTTTTAGCCAGTACCAGATTGCTTTGATGAGTGTTGCTTTATAGTACAGTTTGAGATCTGGTATGGCTAAGCCACTATCCTTCACATTTTTTTTTAAACTAATTCCCATGGTATTCTTGACTTTTTGTTCTTCCAGATGAATTTTGTTATTATTTTTTCTAGTTCTATAAAATAATATTTTTAGTTTGATTGGTATGGCACTGAATAATTAAATTAATTTAGGTAGAATTGTCATTTTTATTATATTGGCTCATCCTTTTCTTGAGCAATTGGTATTTTCCCAATTGTTTGCGTCTGACTTTATTTGTGTGAAAAGTGTTTTGTTATTGTGTTCATATAGTTCCTGGGTTCGTCTTGGCAGGTAGATTCCCAAGTATTTTATATTGTCTACAGTTATTTTAAATGACATTTCTCTATCTCTTGTTGCTAGACTTTGTTGGCAACATATAGAAATGGTGATAATTTATATGGATTTATTTTACGTCTTGCAACTTTGCTAAGTTGTTAATTATTTCAACTAGCTATTTAGTTGATTCTAGGGTTCTCTAAGTATTATTATTATACTATTATTATCATAGTATCTGCAAAGATTGATCGTTTTGTTTTCTCATTGCCTAGTCTAATTCCTTCGATTTCTTATTCTTCTCTTATTGCTATAGTTAACATTTCTAGTACAAGATTAAATAACAGTGGTGATAATGGCATCCTTGCTTCATCCCTGATCTTATTAGGAAGGCTTCTAGCTTGTTCCTATTATAGATAATGCTTGCTGATGGCTTTAGAAAAATACTACTTATCATTTTAAGGGAAGCTCCATTTATTCCTGTGTTCTCTATTGTTTTTAATAGGAATGGATGCTTTACTTTGTCCAAAGTTTTTTCTGCATCTATGAGATAATCATATGGTTTCTGTTAGTTTTGTTATTTATATGGTCAATTATGCTGATAGTTTTCCTAATACTGAACCAGACCTGTATTCCTAGTATAAATCCCATCTGCTTATAGTGATATGTATATCTTTGTGATATATTGCTGTAATCTCTTTGCTAGTATATTTACAATTTTTGCATGGATATTCATTAGGGAAATTGATCTACAGTTTTCTTTCTTTGTTTTTGCTCTTCTGGTTTAGCTATAAGAACCATATTTCTGTTATAAAAGGAATTTGGTAGGACTCCTTCTTTGTCTATTTTCCCAAATAGTTTGTATAGTATTGAAATTAATTTTTTAAATTGTTTGGTGGAAATCACTCGTGAATCTATCTGGCTCTGGGGATTTTTTCTTAGGGAGTTCATTGATGATTTGTTCAATTTCTTTTTCTAATATGGGGTTATTTAAATATTCTATTTCCTCTTCTGTTAATCTGGGTAGTTAATATTTTTGTAAATATTCATTCATTTTGCTTAGATTGTCAGATTTATTGGCATATAATTGTGCAAAATAGCTCTTAATAATTGCTTTAATTTCTTTTTCATTGGCGTTGAATTCATCCTTTTAATTTTTGATAATGGTAATTTGACTTCCTTTCTTTTTTAAAAAAATCAAATTAACAATGATTTATCTATTTTATTGGTTTTATCATAAAACCAGCTCCTACTTTTGGTTATTAGTTGCATGATTTTCTTAATTTCAATTTTATAAATCCCTCTTTTGGTTTTCAGGATTTCCAATTTGTTGTTTAATTGGGGATTTTTAATTTGTTCTTTTTCTATTTTTTTAAAGTTGCATGGTCAATTCATTGATCTGCTTGTTCTCTATTTTATTGATGTAATGTTTAGAGATATAAATTTCCCTCTAAGTGCTGCTTTGGCTGCACACCATGAATTTTGGTATGTTGTCTCATGGTTGTTATTCTCTTTAATGAAATTATTGATTTTTTTTCTATGATTTGTTCTTTGACCCACTTATTCTTTAGGATCAGATTATTTAGTTTCCAATTAATTTTAATCTTTCTTTCCACTGCCCTTTATTGAATGTAATTTTTATTGCATTATGATTTGAAAAGGATGCATTTAATATTTCTGCCTTTCTGCATTTGATTGTGAGGTTTTTATGCCCTAATAAATGGTTAGTTTTTCTGTAGGTGCCATATATAACTAAGAAAAAGGTATATTCTTTCCATCCTAATTCAGTTTTCTCTAGAGGTCTATCATATCTAACTTTTGTAAAATTCTATTCACCTCCTTGACTTCTTTCTTGTTTATTTTTTGGTTAGATTTATCTAGTTCTGAGAGGGGAAAGTTCAGGTCTATACTCACTAAAATAGTTTTATTGTCTATTTTCTTGTCTATTTTCTTCTGTATCTCATTTAACTTCTCCTTTAGAAATCTGGATGCTACACCATTTGGTGCATATGTGTTTAGTATTGATATTACTTCATTGTCTATGGTACTTATAGCAAGATGTAGTTTCCTTCCTTATCTCTTTTAATTAGATCTATTTTTGCTTTTGCTTTGTCTGAGATTGTGATTGCTATCTCTGTTTTTTTTTACTTCACCTGAAGCATTAGAAGATTGTTTTTGATCACCCCCTCCCCCAATCTACCCTCCCTTCTATCAATCCCAACCTTCACCCCCTCCGCCACCATCCCTTTCACTTCCTGCTTCCCTATAGAGTAAAATAGATTTCTTTACCCAACTGACTGTTTATGTTATTCCCTCTTTGAGCCAATTCCAATGATAGTAAGGTTCAACAGATGCCCCACCACCAATCTTTTCCTCCAATGTAATAGGTGTTTTGTCCCTCTTCAAGTGAGATAATTTACTCTTTTCTACCTGTCCCTTCCCTTTTCTCTCAATGCAATCTTCTTTCTTACCCCTTAATTTTTTTATACCATCCCATCAAAGTCAACTTTTACCTTCATCCTCTGTCTATGTATATGCCTTCTAACTGTCCTAATAGTGATAAAGTTCTTAAGAGTTACAAGTATTATCTTCCCATATAGGGATGTAAACAGTTTAACCTAATTGAATGCCTTATGTTCTCTCTTTCCTGTTTAACTTTTTATGCTTCTCTTGAGTTTTGTATTTGAAAATAATTTTTTTTTTGTTTAGCTCTGGTCTTTTCATCAGGAATGCTTAAAAGTCCTCTATTTTCTTTAAAGACCATTTCTCCCCATTCAAGGACTATGCTCAGTTTCACTGGTAGGTCATTCTTGGTTATAATCATAGCTCCTTTGCCTTCTGGAATATCATATTCCAAGCCCTCAGATCCTTTAACGTAGAAGTTGCTAAATCTGGTGTAATACTGTGGTTCCACAATATTTGAATAGTTTCTTTTTGGCTGCTTGAAGTATTTTCTTCTTGACCTGGGAGTTCTAGAATTTGCCTATAATATTTCTAGGAGTTTTCATTTTGTGATCTCTTTTAGGAGATGATGAATGGATTCCTTTGATTTCTATTTTACCCTCTGGTTATAAGATATCAAGGCAGTTTTCCTTGATAATTTCTTGAAAATGCAATGTCCAGGTTCTTTTTTTGATCGTGGGATTCAGGTAGTCCAATAATTCTTAAATCATCTCTCCTCGATTTATTTTTCAGATCAGTTGTTTTTCCAGTGAGATATTTCACATTTTCCTTTATTTTTTCATTCTTTTGATTTTGTTTCATTGATTCTTCATGTCTCATGGAATCATTAGCTTCCACTTGCCCAATTCTAATTTTTAAGGAATTATTTTCTTCAGTTAGCTTTTGTAGCTCCTTTTCCATTTGGCCAATTCTACTTTTTAAGGAGTTACTTTCTTCAGTGGATTTTTGTACATCTTTTTTTCATTTTTTGTGATTCCCTTACCAACTATTGACTCTTTTTTTCATGATTCTCTTGCATCACTCTCATTTCTTTTCTCAATTTTTCTTCTATCTCTTTTATTTGATTTTTGAAATATTTTTGAACTCTTGTAGGAGGTTTTTTTTTTGGGGGGGGCAGGGTGAAGCCTGAGACCAATTCATATTTTTCTTTGAGGCTTCATGTGTAAGCATTTTGACATTGTTGTTCTCTTCTGAGTTTGTGTTTTGATGTTTCCTGTCACCATAGTAACTTTCTATGGTCAAGTTCTTTTTTTATTTTGCTCATTTTCCCGGACTATCTCATGACTTGAAGAGTTAGGTTCTGCTTCTGGGGTTTATAGTTGTTTAGAGGTGAATTTGGAATAGTTCAGGTGAGTTCCTGCCTTATTCCACCATCTTGGCTCTGCCCTCTGAGATAATATTTTTTAAAAAATAATTTGTTTATTTTTAGTTTTCAACATTCACTTCCATAAGATTTTGAGTTTTAAAATTTCTCCCCTTCCCTCTCCTTTCCCTTCCCCAAGATGGCATGTAATCTGATATAGGCTTTACTTATACATTCATATTAAGCATATTTTCGCATTATTCATGATGTGTAGAAGAATTGGAACTAATGAGAGAAACCATGAGAAAGAAGAAATAAAACAAAACAACAAAAGAAAAGAAGAGTAAATAGTATGCTTCCATCTGCATTCAGACTTCGTGGTTCTTTGTCTGGATGTAGATAGCATTTTCCATCATGAATCTTTTGGAGATGTCTTAGATCCTTGCATTGCTGAGAAGAGCTAAATCTATCAAAGTTAATTATCACACAATGTGGCTGTTATTGCATGCAATGTTCTCCTGGTTCTGCTCACTTCACTCAGCATCAATTCATATAAGTCTTAACAGGTTTTTCTGAAGTCTACCTGCTCATCATTTTTTATAGCACGATAGTATTCCATTACATTCATATACCACAACTTGTTCAGCCATTCCCCAATTGATGGGCATCCCTTCAGTTTCCAATTCTTGGCCACCACAAAAAAGCTGCTATAAATATTTTTGTACTTGTAGGTCCAGTGGCCAGATATAGATCAGGACAACTGGAGATGGCCCCCATGGAAGGCCTTGAATATGAATCAAAAGAGTTTGGATTTTATCCTGTTGGTAACAGGTAACCTTTGAAAGCTTTTGAGCCATGTACTGATGTGGTTAGAACTGTGATTTAGGAAGATGAGACTGCCCATATTGCTTCCCTTGTCCACCCATAAATATGGAGCCCTCCAAAAGTTTTAGTATAGTTTTTAGGCTTAATAGTTTTGAATTGCATTTTTATGATGAGGTAATAATTTTAAAGCACTTACCACACTGTCTGGCACATAGTAGATACTTAATAAATGCTTGTCTCCCCTCCTCTGCCCACTACCCACTACACCATCTAATTATCTAATAGTGAAATAGAAATGGCAAAGTCAGAAGGAGTAGCATGTTTAATGGGTAAAATAATAAGCTTGGTTTGTGTCCTGTTGAATTTGAGGTAGTTGTGGGGTATCCAGATGAGGCTGTCCCAAAGGCAAAGTTACTGATCTGAAGCTCATGAGATCAGAGCCAGTGATACAGATTTGGTAGGCATTTGCTTTAGAACATTGGTTCCCAGCTTTTTTTGCTTTGTGAGCCCACATCAACAACAAAAATTATTGTGACCTCCCCCCAAAAGGGGGAGGCTGGGTGGCACAGTGCATAGAATGCTGGGCCTGTTATCTTCCTGAGTTCAAATCTGGCCTCAGACTCATTACTAGCTGTAATTATAAGTCACTTAACCCTGTTTGCCTTAGTTTCCTCATCTATAAAATGAGCTGGAGAAGGAAATGGCAAACCACTCCAGTATCTTCACCAAGAAAAGCCCATATGAGTTCATGAAAAGGTGAACATGTCTGAAATAATAAACAACAACACTTCCCAAAGCAATAATTTAATATACTATTTATAATATTCTTTATAATTATTTACTGCTTAAAGTGTCATTGAAGGATTTTTAGTTTGAGCCCTTTGGAACATTAATTAAAACCTCCAAGGGGTTTGAGATCCACTAAATGAGAACCACTGACTTAGAAGGTGGTCATTGAAGCTACTGAGGAGTGAATGAGATTGCCAAAGGAGAGAATGTAGAAGAGAGAAACTAGAGAAAGAAGAAAAGAGGCCTTCAGAGCCTCCACAGCTTTGGGGAAAATGGTGGTGGTGGTGGTGGGGAGAGTATATGTGGAGATGGGGAGGCATCAACATGGGCATGCAGTGTGGAGAAAACAGTGTAAGGCATCTGGGGAATGTCAAATAGCCAAGGCCAGTGGGGTTTATGAAAGGGGGTGTGAGAGGAGAGATCAGAAGGATTGGTTGGGACCAGATTGTGGAAGGTTGTTGTTGATTGTCCTTCGTTCTTTTTTTTTTTTTTTTTTTTTGGCTAGGCAGTGGGGTTAAGTGACTTGCCCAGGGTCACATAGCTAGTGTCAAGTGTCTGAGGACAAATTTGAACTCAGGTCCTCCTGACTCCAAAGCTGGGGCTCTATCCACCATGCCACCTAGCTGCCCCTTGTCCTTTGTTCTTGGAGAGGACCATGACATGAGGAAGATGATGCCATGACTTGCAAGTGAGTTGGATTTAAGTGAGGGAGGGCTGTGCAGCACCTCACTTTCTCCTCCAGAGCCATCTGGGTCCAGTGGCCAGATATAGATCAGGACAACTGGAGATTGAATATGAATCGAAAGAGTTTGGATTTTATCCTGTCAGTAACAGGTAACCTTTGAAAACTGTTGAGCCATGTACTAATGTGGTTAGAACTGTGATTTAGGAAGATGAGACTGCCCATATTGCTTCCCTTGTCCACCCATAAATATGGAGCCCTCCAAAAGTTTTAGTATAGTTTTCAGGCTTAATAGCTTTGAATTGCATTAAGACTTTTGGGACACCTTGTTAGACAGGAAAATTCACAAGGTATTATGTTTGACATTCAGAGAAATCCAAGATGGAAAGGTATGAAATATTTATTGAATTGAAAAGATTGATTGTGGTGAATTTTGCCTTTCTTTGTATCCCTAACACTTAGCACAGGGCCTGGCATGTTATGGATACTTAATGTTTATTGACTGACTGATCTGCCTCTGATGTTCCTGGGGAAAGGTAATTTTTTTCCTCTCCCAATGTATGTGTATATGGAGGAGGAGATGATAAATAAAAATAAATACTAAGCTAAAAATTTGCTGGGATTCAACCCAAAAGGCTGAACTCTGTCGAAGAGCCAAGGAGCTATTTGCCTTAGCCACTTTGACAATGGTAATTTCCTTACAGGCTAATGAGACAAGTAGGTGAGGCCCCTGGGAAAACGTGGTGGTGTGTCCTGTTTGCAGTTTCCTGGGGTTAGAGAAAGGAGAAGCACCTAGAAACTCTGCCCATTGTTCTGGCGTCTTAGGAATCTGCCTAGACTACTGTTTTGGGGAAGGGACCCCATTTCGCCTCAGGGGTGAAGCCAATGTTTGCCAATGAGGCCCATTCCAGCTGCCTCTGTCTCTGTGGGGTGGAGTGAGTGAGAGAAGAATGGTGAGGAAGGTTGAGCCTCTTGGAATCCAGGGCTTCCTTCAAGGCTTGGCTCCGACGAGGCCTTTCCCAATATACTATTTGTTGGCACTTCCTCCCACTCCTGAAATTAAGTTCATAGGATTGTAGATCTGGAGTTGGAAAGGATCTCAGAGGCTGTTGAGTTCAACTATCTTATTTTACATATAATAGGGTTCTTTCTTGTGACATGTAGTAAGTATTTACACTGTGTATCATACATATCACTGGTTTGCTCTGGTAGGGAAGCCCTACTTGTAGGAATAAATCAGGGGAAGGGGTAGAGGAGAGTAGAAGAACCCAGGAATGGCTGCTTCTTAATGTTTTCCAGAAAAAGAAGACTCCTCTCTCTAAAGTCCAGGCTTTTTGTTCTCCAATATCAATAATCCATGGGAAATGTATGGCTTCAGATTTTCTTTCTCCTTACCTCCTTCTCTCCCTCCCTCCTTCCTTCCTTTACTTCATTAGTTTGTTCCTTCCTCCCTTCTTTCCTTCTCTTTCTTTTCCTCCCTCTCCCCCTGTTTCTCTGTCCCTCCTTCCTTCTCTGTCTCTCTCCTCTCTCCCTCTCTATTCCTCTCTCTTTCCCTCCCTTCTTTCTGTTTCTCCTGTCTCTCAGTTTTTCTCCATGTCTTTATCTCTCTTTGTCTGTCCCTCTTTCCTTTTGTTTCTCTTGCTGATCACCCTGGCATGGCTTTACAAATGTTCCTAGGCAGTTATCATTGAGTCTGGGAAATCTCTTCCATTTTACCATCCAGTATCTGCCTCCAGAGCGGGCACTGGATGAGTCTACTCTATTATTTAGATTTCACTGGCTCCCCGATTTCTAACACCGCCACAACAACACAGATAAAGGTTAGAGGTCACTAATGTATTTTACATAACACTAAAATAAATAGTAAAAAACAGTGAAAATAATTCTGAAGGTGAAGAAAAGGAACTACTATGGGCATATGCTGACTGGGCACAACCAGCTGCCAAAGGAACTAGGACTGTCTTTCAGTGATCTCTCCTACTCATAGTTTTGTAATTACAAAATTATGAAGAAATCTACTCCCAAGAAATCACGTATCCCAAACTGAAATGAAAACATTTAGGTCTGGTTTTGCTTCATTCACTCGCACAATCAAGAGCTGACTGAAGTCATCACCATTTATCTTCTCCTTCTCTTGGGGAGTTGCCCTTGTCTAGTGATGTGCCAAAATTGGGTGGGAAAAGAAAGTGGCTTGAGGACTCTGTACATTAGATAATTAAATCCAGGGTGACCAAGAATGGACCATGGGTGGATAAAGAGTCTTGCAAATGATGATTGAAGTTTCCTGCAGACCAAGCGTTTCTTACAGTTCCTTTTACCCAGCCCAAGCAATTTCCCAAGGAGAGCCCTGAGTTCTTCTGAAGGAGGAGAGGTAGCAAGGGAAGATGGCCTTTGAGGGGCACTGGAAAGCATATGGTTAAATTAAGTGAAAAAGAGGGAATGCAGGGTGGGGGGGTGGTGTTTAGCCTGGAGAAAAGAAGGCATAGAGGGAGACCCGATCACTGCCTTCAGAGACTTGAAAGGCTGTCAGGTGGGAGAGGGATTAAATTTGTCATGCTTCATCCTAGATGTGAAAATGATAGGGATGAAGATTTGGCCTTGACATCAGGAAGAAATGTAAATAACTTCCATTTTGTTAACAAGTCCAGAGAAAGGATCCCATTAATTGGGTGGACATCTTGTGGAAGGTCTGCAGGGTGGTACAAGAGGAGGAGGTGAGGGTGGGTTGTGGGCCTCACCATTGGAGGGAATAAATGTGATGGGAGTTGTGGAGCTTCTGAACCCTGTGAGGTAGGTAGTACAAGGACCATTCCCCTATTATACAGGTGAGGAAACTGAGGCTCTGGAAATTCATGTGACATGCCATAGTCATGTAGCTTGTAAGCATCTAAGTGTCCGAGGTGAGGTTGTAACTTAAATCTCGACTCCAAGCCCAGCACTCTTTCCCAGTGGCCGCCTTGTTCACTGAGGTCTTTGTCAGAGGCTGGAGGATTATTTGTTAGGGAGGTTGTAGAGAGATTTGCTGATCATGGATGGGTTGGGGGAGATAAGAAGTAGTACAGTGGAATGAACACTAACTATTGAAGGGAGAGGGCTGGGGTTCAAATTCCACCTTGGATGCTTACTGTCTGTGTGACCTTGGACAAGTCTTTTAGCCTTCCATGACTAGTGTGTGTGTGTGTGTGTGTGTGTGTGTGTGTGTGTGTGTGTGTTGGGGGGGAGGTATTTCTGAACAGTTACTGAGGCTTCCAAGATGGCACCCGTCCCCACCCTCTACACACAGGCCCACCTCTCCCCTTCCCTTCCTAAACTCCTCTCCTCCATTGGTCATCCTTCCCTTCCTACCTTTCCATTCCTCAAAATCTGAAGTGAGGGTCGGGTAGAGAAGCATG
>NW_020954579.1:722779-781418 GCF_900497805.2 Vombatus ursinus | reverse complement strand
AACTGGATAGAAAAGTGGCTAGGGCACTGTGGTAGGAATGAGGAAGACATGAGTTTGAATCCTGCCATAGACATTTAGTAGCTGTGTGACTCTAGGCAAATCATCTCACCTCAGTTTACTCATCAGGAAAATAGGAATGATAATAATAATTCCTACCTCCCGGGGTTGTTGTGAAGATCAAATGAGATAATATATGTAAAGTGCTTTATAAACCTTAAAGGGCCAAGTAAATGTTAGCTCTAATTAAAAGTGGGATGCTACTTTTTTACATTACCTATCACATAGTTGTTGGGAAGAAAGTACTTTATAAACCAAATTGTTCTCATATACTTCTTATGTAATATTGTATATAATCATCATTTGCATTTGTGTCTTATTCTCCTTCTAAACTGTTAGTTCATGAGGATAAGAATGGGCTATCTTACCTGGCAGGGGCAGCTAAGGGCCCCAGTGGCTAGAGTGCCATACCTGGAGTCAGGCAGACTTGTCTTCCTGAGTGCAAATCCTGCCTCAGAAACTTACTAGCTGTGTGACCCTGGGCAAGTCACTTAACCCTGTTTGCCTCAGTTTCTTCACAGATAAAATGAGCTGGAGAAGGAAATGACAAACCACTTCAGTATCTTTGCCAAGAAAACCCCAAATGGGGTCATGAAGAGTTAGAGACAACTAAAACAACTGAACAACAACAAAGCTAGGGGATGCAGTGGATAGAACCCCGCGCCTGGAGTCAGGTTGGCCTGCGTTCAAATCCAGACTCAGATATTTATTAGCTGTGTGAACCCAGGCAAGTCATTTAACCTCTGTTTGCCTTAGTTTCCTCCATTGTAAAATGAGAATAATAATAGTACCTATCTACCTCCCAGGTTTTTTGTGAGAATCAAATAAGATAATATTTGTAAAGTGCTCAGAATAGTGCTCAGCACATAGTAAGTGGTATATGAATTATTCCCTTCCCTTCTTCCTATCACATGAGACTTTATTTTCCACAAGACTAACAGCTTAATGACATGGAACCTAGAGTTTTCTGGAACTAAATTTATCTTTTTTTAAATGTCTCTCACTGTTTACCTTCCGTGTTGCATCTTTGCCTCCACTTTCCCCACAGTCCCAGCTCTGGTGTCTGCTCACTCACAGGGCATAGAGCTGGAAGGAACAGTAGAGAACATTTTAGACTAAACTCCCAAAGGAAGCCACCCAAGGCATGACAGTATTCCTCTTTCCTGGTCTGGGCACCCTTTCCCATAGATAGCCTTCAAAGCCTACAGATGAGGAAACTGATGTCCAGAGAGGCTCTGAGCAGGTTGGACATGTCCTTTAAATGCTCTGCCACAAGACGTTGTCTAGGGAGGGGCTCCAGTCACTGATATTTCCTGCCTTTTGGAATAGACCATAGGGTGAATTCTGTCCCACGCCACACCCCCACCCCCTTCCCCTGGGAGTCCGGGTGCAAACCTCGTTCCCTAGCAGGTGTAAGAAACAGAAACTATTTCTCAGCAAACCTCTAGAGGGCAGTGGGTGCAAAGATTGGGAAGAGAATAGGTGCATCAGTGGAGGTGAGAATGTTCTTCTGTTCTCAGGTGGTAACATGCCCGTTGGGAGATAATTATCATAACAAGAGCTTCTTGGTGGGAGTCTGTCTCTTCTCAGAGAAGGCTAGAAAAACAGAACTCCGTGGTGAGCCAAGCCTCTTGGTTGGGAACTACCCAGGTGCTCATGTCAGAAAGCTCTGACTCCCACTTAGGGATAAGTATTAGACAAGCCTCATTAGAGTAATTTATGTTATATGGCAGTGTAGTGTAATGGATAGTGCTGGACCTGGAGGTGAGATTTTACTTCATATACCCCTCTGATAAGAGCTATGTGACCATGGACAGGTGACCTAACCTCTCAGCTTTGTTGTGGAGTCATTTTTCAGTCATGTCAGACTCTTTGTGACTCCATTTGGGTTTTTCTTGGCAAAGATACTAGAGTGGTTTGCCATTTCCTTCTCCAGTTCATTTTACCTATGAAGAAGCTGAGGCAAACAGGGTTAAGGGACTTGCTCAGAGTCACACAGCTAGTAAGTGTCTGAGGCCGGATTTGAACTCAGGAAGATGAACCTGCTCTATCTACCACACCACCTAGTTGCCCAGCTTCTCAGCTCCTTCATCTAATAATGAGGTACCTACCTCATTGGTTTTTTAGAAGGTCAAAATAATTAAATCAGCAAACATTTATATAATGCTTACTATGTGCCAGACTTTGTGCTAAGCCCTTTACAAATATTATCTTGTTTGATCCTCACAACAACCCTGGGAGGTAGGTGCTATTATTATCCCCATTTTACAGATGAGGAAATTGAGGTAAACAGAGTTAAGTGATTTTCCCATGCACAGCTAGTAAGTGTCTGATGCCAGATGTGAGCTCAGTTCTTCCTGGCTTCAGGCCCCGGGCTTTAGTTGCAAACCTAGTCGTAAATGGTTCTGCAAACTTTAAATAATCATCAATTATTGTTGATCATCAGGGGGCATACATTTGTGCATAAATTGATTCAGTCAAGAAGAAGACCTGTTCACCTTGTCATCACTCTAAAGAAATCAGAATGGATATAGGTTATAATTATCTAGAACAATTCATGAGAAAGTAGAGGAAGTTAACCTGAAATTGTCCACAGTACCTTATAATTTTGTTTTTTTGTCTGAACCTTTGAAAACACAGGAAATTCCTAGTGAGGAAACTCTCTCTACATATGTGTAACTTATCCATCACTTATATGGATATAGCACCAGGCCTGGACTCAGGAAGATCTGAGTTCAAATCTAGCCGCAGACATTTACTAGCAGTGTGACCCTGGGCAAGTCACTTAACCTCTGTTTGCCTCAGTTTCCTCATCAGCAAATGGGAATAATAATAGCATCTACCTTTCCAGGGTTGTTGTGAGGATTAAATGAGATAATTGTAAAATGCTTAGCTTAGTGCCTGGCACATAGTAAGCACTATGTGTGTTAGTTTTAATAATAATGATGTTTATGATTTATTATAGTCTTAGAGATTTGCTTGGAACTGAGAGGTCGTCAATAAGCATTTATTAAGCACCTACTTAATAAATAGTATTTTGCCAGACCCTGTTCTTAGTGCTGGAGATAGAAATATAGGTAGAAAAAGTCCTGACTCCTACAGTCTAATGTGTGATCCATATTAGCACAGTGACTAGCCCGTGGCGTCCCACTCTCGGTGCCCCCCATTTGGATTTTTCTTGGCAGAGAGACTGGAGTGGTTGTGCCATTTCTGTCTCCAGCTTAGTTTACAGATGCAATCTGAGGCTGGATTTGAATTCATGAAGACGAGCTTTCCTGATTCCAAGCCCAGTGCTCTATCCACTGCTGCGACACCTAGCTGCTCCAGTAGACGCTCAATAAATGCTTCTTGATTGGCTCGTCCCACATCTAGCATAAATCAGAGGAAAGATTTGAATTCAGGTCTTCCTGACACCAACGCTTGCCATAAATTCACTACACCATGTTGTCTTTTGCGTACCTTGGATAGATTAAACACGGTAAATGTTTGTGGAATTGAACTGAATTGAATCCAGCTGATCATATCAATTCACTTCATTCCAGCTGTGTAGACCTGAACTGAGGTATGGGAATGACAAGATTTGATAATCTTAAAGGAAAAACGTAAAGCTTTGTTACATAGTCAGTGGAGGAAAACAGAGAAAATGAAGAATCCTGCAGGACTATGGATGCTGGTGAATTGTGAATTGCTGGTGCTCCCAGGTCCTCTTTTGGTTCATGTTATTTTAGTCTTATTGTTGTGTTCAGTCACGTCTGACTCTTTGTGACCTTGCAAACCATACTATCAATGGGAGTTTTCTTGGTTTCTCCAGTGGATTAAGGCAAACAGAGGTTAAATAATTTGCCTCAGTTCACAGAGCTAGTAAGTGTCTGAGGCTGGATTTGAACTCAGGTCTTCCTGGCCCCAGAGCCAGTGCTCTATGCACTGAACCCTCTATCTGCCTCCTATTTTAGCCTTAGCCCAGCATTCACACAGGGCTTGTCCCTTGGAGTTATTTCATACCTTTGGCTTGGGACATAAAGTGTTTCCCTATTGGGGTATTTAGCTTTCTGGCATGTTTACAGTTTTTGCAATGGATACCATCAACTCTTGGATACTTTGCTAACTCTTCCATGTTCTTACCCTTAAGTTGAAGACCTTCTGGCTTCAGGTTATCATTGCTATTCATCAGACATGCAACGAGTACTGGCTTTGCCATGCTAGGAGGACTTTTGGAAAACATTAGCCAAAGGAATAAGAATTTAGTGCTGCTGTTTCTATTTTAGAGTGTCGTGCCTTCCACAGGGATATTTCCTGCTGCAGGAATTTCTGGCACCTAGGACAGTACTCACCAAGTGCTTTTCCCATTAGGCTCCCCAAAGCCAAATGGGAACCATTAAGTTTTGAAGCACAGAAGGTGAACTTTAAAGCTCATTTAATCTAGGGATTCTTAATCTAGGGTCCATGAATTTGTTTTTAAAAGTATTTAATAACTACTTCTTTTTCTTTTCTTTTTTCTCCTTCCTTCTCTTCCTCCACTCTCTTTCCCTTCATTCCTCCTTCCCTCTCTTTCTCTTCCTTCCTTCCCCTCCTTCTTTTCTTCCTCCATTTTTTCCTTCCTTCCTTCTTCTCTGTCTCTCTCTCACTTTTTCTCCCCCCTTCCTTCCTTCTTTCCTTCCTTTCTTCTTCTTCTCTCTGTCTGTCTCTCTTTTCCTTCCTTCCTTCCTTCCTTCCTTCCTTCCTTCCTTTCTTTCTTTCTTTCTTTCTTTTTTTCCTGGGTCTCCCTATCTCACCAAGGCTAGAAGTAGAGCAGTCATTCAAGGGTTTCATCCTACTGATGGGCCAGTTCGCTCCTCCTTCAGCAGGC
The DNA here is from genome assembly GCF_900497805.2 of Vombatus ursinus. NCBI lineage: Eukaryota > Metazoa > Chordata > Mammalia > Diprotodontia > Vombatidae > Vombatus > Vombatus ursinus. The sequence continues at coordinate 776,515 of NW_020954579.1, read as the reverse complement.
TGGTAGCCCCCAAGAGTAGGGGCTCACTATATTGATGCTGAGTTTAGTGCAAACATCTGATTGCTTTTAGCCCCACTATGGTTCAAAACTCCTAAATTCAAGCAATTCCCCCAGCCTCAGGCTCCCCTAGTGGTAGGGATCACAGGAATATACCTGGCCAAAGACAATATTTCAACAGAATTTGTTTCCTTTATATTTCTATGAATTTTATTTTGTGTATTTAGGAGCATCACACTGAGAAGGCTTCACTAGACCGCCAAAGGGGCCCATGACACAGAAAAAGGTTAGAACCCCTGATTTAGTTTTAACCCTCCCACTTTTACAGGAGAGGAATTGAGGCCAAGAGATGGGAAATGAATTGCCCCAAATGGTTAGACTTGAATCTTAGCTCTTCTGATTCTTAAGTCTGGAGCTATTTCTACTATACTTGACTTCCTCCCATATAGAAATTTACCTCTATAGCTTAGCAGAAATGGAGGGTTGGATGGGATTCACATTTTTATGGGGTTTCTGGTAACAGTGACTTTGACTAGATGGATTGGCTTACAGGTATCAACTTCTATTATTTAGGGCAGAGATGCCAGAGGACCAGATTTGCCACTGCTAGATGGGTGACCTTGGGCAATTCACTTCTCCCTGGGTCTTAGTTTTCTCAACGATCACAGGGAGGGACTGGAAAAAGTGACCTCCAAAGTCCTGCCAAGCTCCAACAGTCTGTGGTTCTGTGCATCTGCCAGCACAACACAATGTGGTATCTGCCTTAGGGGGCCAGGGTAATGGGAAATATTAAAAGGTGTCCTATGCCAGAGGGAAACCACATTGTTATGTAGGTCAGCCTGACTGGCCTAGAAAATAACTTCTTGGAGCTGCCTTTCTCTTCCAGGAACTGTGGTTAAGATGCCAGCCAGAAGAGAAAATAAAATGGCACTGGGTCGAGCATCTCCAGAAGCAACAAAAAGATTATGGAGCAAATTCCCAGAAAGATTCAAACAGGTTTTGCAAACATGGTGCAAAACCTATTTTGAGATTGGCATTGAAGTTTTGAGAAAATCAATCAGAGTGGCCTCATAAGAAGTCTCAGCTGCTCATAGATTGGCAGGAAACCACAATAGGGGTTGTGGTCTCTCTGTCTCTGTCACTCTCTCTCTGTCATTGTCTCTCTTTCTCTCTAAGTCTCTGTGGTATCTCTCTGTATATCTCTGTCTGTCTGTCTCTCTCACACACACACACACACACACACACACACACACACACACACACACACTGCTAGGCAGTTTGGTGGTGAAGAGGGTAGAGCACAAGATTTGGATGAACCTAGACAAATCATTTAATCTCTCTGTGCCTCATCTGTTTCCTCATCTGCAAAGTTGTTCAGTTATTTCAGACTCTGCATTACCCCATTTGGGGTTTTCTTGGCAAAGATACTGGAACGGTTTGCCATTTCCTTCTCCAGCTCATTTTACAGCTGAGGAAACTAAGGCAAATAGGGTTAAGTGACTTGCTCAGGGTCACACAGCTAGTAAGTGTCTGAGGCTTGATTTGAACTCGGGAAGAGAAGCCTTCCTGATTCCAGGCCCAGTACTCTATCCACTGTGTCACCTAGTTGCCTCAATTTTGTCCAAAATTGTTGTTGCTATGTGCATTGTTCTGATTCTGCTCACTTTCACTCTGGGTCAGTTTGTCCATGTTTTCCTAGGTTTTTCTGAAACCATCCCTTTCATCATTTCTTATAGTACAATAATTTTCTATCCCATTCATATGTCATCACTTGTTCAGCCAGTCCTCACTAGATGAACATCTCCTTAGCTTCCAATCCTTTGCACTATGAAAAGAACGCCTACAAATATTTTTGTAATATGGATTCTTTCCCTCTTTCTTTCTTAGATCTCTTTGGGGTATAGACCTAATAGTGGTATCCCTGGGTCAAAAGATATGTGCAGTTTAATGACTTTTTTGCTGACCCACTAATTTAAAACTGAATGCCCGGGGCTTTAGAATATGTATACTTAACAAAGGTGGTGGGGATGGAAATAGCTTTTCTCCTCCTGCTATATATATGTTGTTGTTCAGTCATTTTTCAGTTGTGTCTGACTCTGTGACCCCATTTGCGGTTTTCTTGACAGAAATACTGGAGTGGTTTGCCATTTCCTCCTCCAGCTCATTTTACAGATGAGGAAACTGAGGCAAACAGGTTGAAGTGACTTGTCCAGGAACACATAGCTAGTAAGTGTCTGAGGCCAGAATTGAACTCAACAAGATGAGCCTTCCTGACTCCAGGCCCAGGGCTCTGTGCACTATGGCACCACCTAGCTTCCCTTGTTATGTAGGTACCATAAACACAATTGGGGGCCCTGTTCCAAGTCAAGGTTGAAAGGAACATTTCAGGCCCCAAATGGTAAATGCACATTTCATCTGGAGATAGTTTTAAGTTCACATCAACTTAAGAGAACATAAACAAGTAGAGACATAACTAATAATTTTTTTATGCCGGGGGCAGGTGGCAGGAAATGTGTGCCCTCATATGCTACTGGGAAGCTGCTGCGTGGGTGGAGTCCCAGGGAGGAGCTCATTTTGGAGCCCAGGACGGTTAAGAAGTGGGTCATCTGGTAGCTTAAAATCACAGGAATGGGGATTTAGACCTGCAAAGGACTTTGGAGATCCGCGTCCGTCTTCATTTTATAGATGAGGAAACTGAGACAGACAGAGAATAAATGATTTGCCCAGGGGCACATAGCTAGTAAGTTTCTGAGGCAGAATTTGAACCCAGGTTTTCCTGCCATCAAGTCTTGTACCCTCACTACTAATCCATGCTGCTTCTCTATTCTCTGTGCTCATTATTCTTGCTAACTAGGTGCCAAGCTTGCTGCAAAAAGACTGTGAGTGCTATTGATGCCCATGAAATCACAGCACCCCGTAAAATAATGATAGATAGATTTCAGTGCCTTGGGGCAAAGTCCTGGTGGGAATGTTATGGCTCTGTAAATGAGGAGTGGGGTTTTTTCCACCCTTTCTGTAATCATTACAATCTGGAGGAACTTGTCAATTGAAACCTCGTTAGATGGTCTCTTCACAGGTTTACTTGAGTTTCAAGCTATTTATGACTTTCAAGGACAAGGTGGTGAGGGTAGAGATTGTAGGTTCTGAAACTCTGAGGAGCATCATTTCTGCGGAGTGCCTTTGCTAGTGCCGTGTGGTGGCTAACCTTTGTTTCTCTGTTCAGCTCTACCGATGAAAACCACTTACTGGGCATGGGTTTTACATGACATTTAGAATGCCATTTCTGGCATTTTAGATGATTTATACATTCAAATCCTTTGCAACCACCAAAACTGACTGTTCTCTGCCTGTGGTTACTGTCTTGCTTTTGCATAAAAAGCTTTCAGCTGGGAATTTCCCTTTGCACAGCATTGTTTTTTTTTTTTCCTGAATAGCTGTTCAAAGGGGCATAAAAGAGGGGCTCTTTTGGGGAGGGTGAAGGAGGAAGAAAACATGAACCAGCTAGCTCAAATCGTTAGTTTATCCTCATGTCTCAGAGAGTTCTTTATAGGGATAGGGTTTGTACTTAGTGCCATTGGATTGGTACATAAATGATTCTCAAACGGGATATTTGTAAAGAACTTAGCACAGTGCCTGGCACATAGTAGGCACTTAATACATGCTTGTTCCTTTCCCTTCTCCCCACATGATATGATCTGTGTTCTTTTGAACTGATAAAAGGTCATTACTCGATAAGGCCATGGTGAACTGACCCGGAACATAGAAAGGTTCCTACATTTCCCGTACACTTGGCCACCTTCTAAAGCTTTATTAATTATGATCAAGGTGTGCCATGGCCCCAGGTCATCCCCTGGAGACAGGTGATGAATCAGACTGTTCCTCTGATAGCAGATTCAGTCTGTTGCCAGCAACAGGCACTGACCGAGCCTTTGCAACCTGGTTACCAGCCCTGTTAGAGCTTATGCTGGGCTGGCAACACCTTGGAGGGCCCTGGCTCCCTCCATGCCACACTGAGGCATTGGAGGAGTGCTCTTCTACCCTAGTGTCCAAGAAACCTGCATAGGCCAATCTTGTTCAAGTCACTTCACCTCTATCTACCTTAGTTTTCACATCTGTAAAATGGGGATAATAGCACCCACCTCCCATCCTTGCCATGAGGATCGAATGAGATAACATATGTAAAGCCCTTTGCAAACTTTAAAGTGCCAAATAATTGCTAGATGTAATAATAACAACTACCTTTTGTATAATACTTTAAGATTTGCAAAGTGCTTTACACATATTAACTCATTTTATCTTCATGATGACCTTGGGAGGTGGGTCCTTCTACTATATACATTTTACAGATGTGAAAACTGAGGCAGGCAGAGGTTAAGTGACTTGCCCAGGGTCACACAGCTAGTAAGTGCCTGGGGGTGGATTTGAACTCAGGTCTTTTGACTCCAAGTCCAGTGTTCTATCCACCTGGGTCAAAGGACTGTAGGCCCACACTGGACAGGTCCAGGGTCTTACCAATGTAACACATTTACCATCTCAGTATCTTGGGTGGGGCACAGAATGAATGCGGTAGACACATAGCTTTCAAAACCCCTTTTCTCCAGATAGGCTATAAAACACCTATTTGATTCCATGGTACTTAGAGAACTGAATTTTGTAATTGAATGGAATGAATAAATGAATGAATGAATAGAATTGAATTCTTAGCTACAAGAAGGGCAGGTTGCCTCATCCTCTGGCAAATATGGGGCAAAATTGAAAATAATATTTTCATTGCCCCAAATTACTGCATATAATATATATTTTTATACACAGCCTTGGTTATTAAAACTTTAAACTGCACTAAGACTTTTGTATACCCTGGATATAAATTTCATGTTTAATATTTCAGAGGATAATGCAGTGGAAAGATCATTGGATTTGAAATCAGAGGACCCAGGTGCAAAGCCTAGCTCTGACGCTTTCCACCTGTATGACCTTTAGTAAATCATTTCATCTTTCTAAAGACTGCTTTCTTCTTCTATAAAATGAAGGGAGTTGGTCTCTAGATGTCTAAGGGTTGTCCTAGTTCTAAAGCTTTGATCTGATTTAATTTTTCTTGGGAGGAGTGGAGGGGGGAAGAGTAAAGTTGCACCATGTGAAGCAATTTGGGAAACAAAGGAATCTGACCCTTGGATTCCTAGTCAGAAGGTGGCTAAGGAAAAAAAGATCACAAATAATACTGCCTTATATTGGTCCAAGGGTGCCAGTCTTTTCCAGGTAGACTGTAAGGCAGGGGCTGCCTCATATGGAAGATTCCTGATTAGCTTTGGGTCAGAAGGGAAGTCCAGAAAGAAGAAATTGGTCTCCATTATTCTGTCAACAAGTACCTACAGGACAGGTTGGAAAATTCAAAAAAGGGATGTTAATTCGGAGTGGTATAGTTATCAAACACCTAAGCAAGGGGTGCAGGATTTGGAGGCAGAAAGACCTGCATTCAAATCTAACCACAATTACTAGATGAGTGATCTTTGACAAGTCTTTTAACCTCTGTCTGCCTCAGTTTCCTCATCTATAAAATAGGGATAAGAATAGCACCTATCTCCCAGAGTTTTTGTGAGGATCAAATGAGATCATTGTAAAGTGCTTTGCAAACCTTCAAATACTATATAAATAAGTATTATTATAAAAATATTATTATTAAAGGGGCCAACTGAAGCACTCACTGAATCATCTGGAAAGGTAAGAGAAGCCAATATGCCCAGTATGCTAGAAACAGGACATTACAAAAACTTTCAGGAATTTCTTTTTTTCCCCCCAAATCTTCTTTGCTGTTTTCTTTTCTGCAATGTATTTTATTATTTTAAACATTTTTATTGATCTTTTGTTTTTTATAATAGCTAGCATTCAAATAACACTTCAATATTTGCAAAGTGCTTTTACACATTATTTCATTTGAGCCTCACAACCACTCTGGGAGGTGGGTACTATTATTATCCCCATTTTACAGATGAGGAAACCAAGGTTGTGGAAGGTTAAATGACTTGCCCAGTGCCACACAGCTGTCTAAGGCATGATTTGAACTAGGTCTGCCTGACTCAAACCCAGCACTCCATTTACTCTGCCACCTAGCTGCTTAATTTGATAATTTGATTAATTTTTAATAACAACTTCTGAGATCCCTTCTGACTCTGAGGTCTTATGCTTTTATGATAACAACGTGAAAATTAATAACAGCCTTAGGGAAACTTATAGATAAAAGAAAGGGAGGGATAGACTCAAAGTTTGCCTCAAGACTCCTAGAGAACTAATTATGATTTCATCATTTTTTCTTTTGAAGAATTCACACTAAGTGACTGCAGGCCAGGTTGTTTATTTGCAAAGATGTCAATTTGTTTAACAGGCAGGTTGTTAGAAACTGATTGTTGTTCTTCCAGAAGGGCTTTGCCCAGCCTAGAGGTGACAGTGAAGAAGATAAAGTGTGCACTTGCTAAAACTTTGTGGAGAGAATGAACATGCATGGTGGTGTTTGGTTTGGGGTGAGGGTGGGGGAACATGGTAGGGTTTCTGCAGTGGGGACTTAAACATAATCCACATTTTGTGGGAGAAACCAAAGATGCGTTCTAATAATTGCAGGCAAGAGGAATTCACAGAATAATCAGAAATCTGTGTCAGGAGTTGGAAGCACATGGTAACTGAGCTTAGCTTTGTAAATATGCAGAAATTCACATAAACTTTCAGAGATGCCAACCAATCAGAGGTGGAGCCAAAGTTAAGTTTAAGGCAGCTAGTGGCACAGCAGAAAAAGCACTAGGCTTGGAGTCAGGAAAACCTGAGTTCAAATCCAGCCACAGACACTTACTGTGTGAAATTACTTATTCAACTTCTCAGTGCTCTAGTTAATTCTAAGACTGTAAGGTGCAAGAAAGTTGCAAACTGCCCTGGTAGAGAAATTCCTCAACTAAGGCTCCTTATACAAATGAAATTACAGGTATAGCCCTGTAACTGTAATTCAGGTTTTTCTGAAGCAAGCCCTATAATTTGGCATCACAATCACTCAAGTTGTAAGCCAATTTTGGGCCCAGGCAAGTTTGTAGCAGAGTTTCAGACAAGACAAATCTCCACTATTGGAGGCTGGTTAGAGATAGCTTTGTAATCAATGGCCCTCTCCACAGCTGTATGAAACAGTCTTCCAGGTACTATGTCTTTTGACTATGAGAACATACAAGGAATGTTCAGAGATCCTGATAAAGCTGGAACCACATTGTCTGAATTGGAAGGAATCTTGGAAGCCAGCTGGTTAAACCCATACCTTAATAAGAATCATCTTTCACAGCACAGGCTCATCTCCTCAGAGTTTGCAGCCTAGAGGATTAGAACATTGGAAGAAAGGAAACAAGAATTTTTATATTAAATGCCTACTATGTGCTAGGCACTGTACTAAATGCTTGGCATATATTTTCTCATTTGATATTTGATCTCATTTGGGAAAGAAAACAAAACATTAACAAATAAAACTATTTATATACCATTATAACCCTTTCCCCCATGATTGCCTTCTTCCAGCTGGGAATGTGTGCTAGGTTTCTATTTTGGACATTTCCTTCCTCTGTGGAGACTTGAGACCTTCCAGTAATTCCTCAAGTTTCATTATCTCAGAAAAAGGAGACAGGAAAGCTTTGTCCTACCTTCAACAACTGGTAATTCCTGGGCAAAACACTCCATGTTCTGAGATCTGTAGTTATGCCAGTCACCAATGGGGCAGCTAGGTGGCGCCATAGTGCACAGAACACCAGGCCTGGAGTCAGGAAGACTCATCTTCAAATCTGGCCTCAGTTACTAGCTGCATGATTCAAGTCATTTCACCCCATTTGCCTCAGTTTCCTCATCTATAAAATGAGATGGAGAAGAAAATAGTAAACCACTCCAATATCTTTGCCAAGAAAATCCCAAATGGGGTCATGAAGAGTGGGACTGAATGTCACCAATCACAAGCTTTGGTCAAAAGGCTATGAGGCAGGTGAAGGTGATTGATTATATGAGGACCCAACCTAGATTTGAGGAGTGACTTCTGAGACTGAGTTACATCAGGGAAGCATTCATATCTGGATGCTTACATAGTTTTGTGAAGGTCTCCTTTCCAATGCTAATTACCCAATAGAGTGCCTAATTTTTAGTGTTTAAGTGGGCAGCTATCTTTTTCCAAGGCAGTTTGGGTACCTTGTACTTCTGCCTGCTCTTCAGACTTTTGAGTAGACCAACATTTTGCCTGTAACAGTTGAGAGTCAAGAACAAATCTCTATGAGGTATAAAGTAAAAGACACCTATTGTCTTTGTGGTCTGTGGGCTATTTTGTTCCTTTCTAGCCATATCTCATAGAGGTGATCCAGTTGGTCACTTCCTTTGTACAAATGTTCCTGAATTGCAAGGAATGAAACTAAGTTGTACTTTGCATGTGTTAACCCATGTATAAAAAACACTACTTGAAAGACCAAAACATTTTATTATATTAGAAATTTTAAAAAGACACATGTCATTGGATATGCCAGTATTTAATGTTTCCTTTTCATAAAGGAGATTCATCATGTACTGTCTTGTTTCCATGAAGTTGCATCAAAAAGGTAGGCTCTGACTGAGGAAATCTGCAGCTTGAAGTTTTAATTCTAATATGATTGTAAAACTGTTTCCTGTTATCTTAAAAAGAAAAAAATCAATGGACAACTCCCAGCTGAGTGCTTTGAAACAGGCTATTTGCTTCAGGAGGTCTGCTTATTTTATATACACACAAATATCTATTATGTTATCAGTGTGGGAAACTCCCAGTATGGGACTTTCCTCTGCAAAGGAGATGAGTTTCAACCTTTCTGACTCAGGTAGGTCCTAGGGAACTGCCTCAACTTCTAAAGGTGACGAGACTTGTCCAGAGTCAAATGGCTAATCAGTGTGAGAGGCTGTAATGAAATCCAGGTCTTTCTGGATCCAAGCCCAGCCCTCTGCCCACTGTACCACCAGGCCTCTTTAGTCTATATAATGCACTTTGAATTGTCTTAAGTTTGGGATCTTCTTCATCTTTGGATAGTTTAAAAAAAAAGTTTCTTGAATTAACTGGATCAACTAAAAATGGATGATATTCATTCCCATGACAGAAACTTGGATGAATTAGAGCAAACTATACAACATGACATGTTTTTCATGTCCCTGTGGAGTGACCTATTTCACTAACTATTATTCCTGTTGCCTACAGGGATAGTCAGTAGATGAACATGGCCCAGGTGTGGGAGGTGAGGCCACTCAAAGCCTGCGGTGCTCATCTCTGAGGATACCTCACTTGAGGAGCCAAAACACCAGTGAGGTGTATGGAACATCCAGCTGTGTAAATCCTGCCTCAGCAGAGATAAGCAGGCTAAGGGTGCTTCAACACTGCTGACAGGAACCAAGAAAGTTTAAAGCTGAGGCCTTGCTAAGGACCCAAGTAAAACATGTAAAGGCATCTTTAAGAGTCAAGTTGAGTTGAGTCGAGTCTACGGCATCAAAAGTTAATTCTATAAAAAGAGATGGAAATTCCTTCCATCCACTAAAGTTTGAGGCTTTAAGTAGTCAAGACTAGAAACAAAGTTCGAAGAAAACAGTGATTTCTACACAACTGCTGAAGAAAGGCCATTGTACCACTAGGGATATCACAGGTTAAGTGGTGCAGTAGTCTTTGGTGAGGGACAAAGAGAGCATATACACAAACCACAAAACACCATTAAAACTCAAAAACAGTATTTCATTAAAAAAAATAATTCAAAACACATGGAATTCAACATTTATTCTTTCTTCTCACTGTCCTCTGGTGCAGGGTCTGTTGAAGGTTCTTCCACTGTTGCACTGTTGCTCTCTGACCCAGTGTTGCTGTCACTGGTCCCTTCTTCTGCCATACTATCTACTCCCTCTTGGCCACTCTCTTTGTCTTCAGGGGTAGATGTTCCTTCTTCACCATTTTGTTGACTTTCTGTAGTTTCCTCTGGGTGTGTCTCTTCTGCAATCAGATATTTTTTCACTGTCAGTCTGAAGGCTAAGATTTACTATCCCTAAATATGCTGACAAGCAGTTCTTGGGGTGAAATGTGGCAAAATTATTATTGTATATTGTTATTAAATGTTAAAGCTGTTCCAAAAGCCTTAAATCAAGAATTCCAGAGAAACAGCCAACCAATACTTGGTCCTTGGCTGTTTCTTGTTAAAAATAAAAGAACAAGGATTTTGGTCTGACAGCTATTAATGCAATTTTCTTCAGTCTTTTTCCGTTAAAACATGAGAATAAAGGTTTAATAGCTTCTATGGAAAACTTGAACCGGGAGACCCCAATCCCCTTTTCGTCAGATCAAAGAGGGATCTAGATCTCAAGTTAATAAGCAGTTATGCTGGCCCAGGTCTCCTCTCTATCAGTTATAAATTCTATGCCTTATACACAGGACACTGTGAAGAGTCTGAATTAACCTGAACTTCCACCCCACCCTGAATTCACTGTCCTTTCACCTTCCCACCACAACCTCAGCTGGATCACCTAGTTCTCCTACCACCCCAAAATAGTCCCAAGTGTTAAAAATATGGCACAATTCATGAATTTGTGTGTCATCTGTCCACAGGGGACATGCTAATCTTTTCAGCATTGTTCTAATTTTAGTATATGAGCTACTGAAGTAAGAACAGATTACCTGGTTCTTATGCTAAATCCCTTTTCTTTCCCTTCTTCCTATGTCACACACTTACCAGACCAAGTTTGTTTTTTCTAGGCTTTGCTCACAAGGAGACTAATATATATTTGGAAATATCAATATAAGGCCATATAATAGTTCAAAGTGTTCACAAAAAAAAACTACACAAGTTAGCTAGGTAGCTCAAAAGTTTACTAATTTCTCTTTAATGATCTTGGGAAAGCAACTTATCTTCTCTAGGTCAGTTCCTCATGTGCAAAATTGGGGGGGAAGGGGGAAGAGAGTGGGTAATGGAGGGTGGATTAGATGGCTTCCAAGGTCCCTTCATATTCTAAATCTATGAACCTATGAACTGGGAGTTTTCTTCTTTTTTTTTAAATCATGCAAAACATTTCCACATTGACCACGTTCCTACCCACCCATCCGGAAAAAAAAAAAAAGAAAAAAAGAAAGGAAAATAATTTGCTTCAATCTGCACTCGAAGTCCATCAGCTGTCTCTCTGGAGGTGAATAGCATTTTTCATCATTAGTCCTTTGGAACTGTGGTGGATCATTGCACTGATCTAAGTCTTTCACAGTTGGCAATTTTTACAATATTGCTGTTACTGTGTACAATGTTCTCGAGTTTTACTCACTTCACTTTGCATCGATTCTTACATCTTCCCAGGTTTTTCTGAAACCATCTCCTCTCATTTCTTATAGCATAGTATTATTCCATCACAATCACATATTACAATTTGTTCAGCCACTCCCCAATTGATGGGCATCCCCTCAATTTCTAATTCTTTGCCACCACAAAAAGAGCTGCTATAAATATTTTTGTACATATGGGTCCTTTTCCTTTTATCTCCTTGGTGTATAGCCCAATATACTGAATGTGGTATTGCTGGATCAAAGGGTATTCAATTTTATAGTCCTTTGGTATAGTTGTAAATGATTCTCCAGAATGGCTTGACTAGTTCAGAGCTTCACCAGCAGTCAACATGTCCCCAATTCCACACAACCCTCTTAACATTTGTTATTTTCCCTGTCAGGTTAGCCAACCTGCTGGGTGTGAGATGGTACCTCAGAGTTGTTTTAATTTGCATTTCTCTAAATTATTAGTGATTTGGAGCATTTTTTCGTGATTATTGATAACTTTGATTTCTTCCTTTGATAACTGTCTGTTCATATCATCTGATCATTTATCAGTTAGAAAATGGCTCTTATTTTTATAAATCTGGTCCCATTCCCTATATAAGAAATGAGACCTTTATCAGAAAAACTAGTTGTGAAATATTTTCCCCTAGTTTCCTGCTTTTCTTCTAATTATGGCTGCACTGGTTTTATCTGTGCAAAAACCTTTTAATTTTATTATAATCAAAACTATCCATATCATATACCCATTTTGACCTTAATTTGGTATATAGTGTGAAATGCTGGTCTATGCCTAATTTCTATCAGACTACTGTCCAGTTTTCCCAGTAGTTTTTGTCAAATAGTGAGTTCTTACTCCAATAGCTGGGATCTTTGAATAAACACTAGGTTATTGCGCTCATTTCCTTCTGTATATTGTGTACCTAATCCATTCCACAGATCAATCACTCTATTTCTTATACAGTAACAGATTGTTTTGTAATACAGTTTGAGATCTAGTATTGATAAGCCCTCTTTCCTTTGTATCACCCCCCCCCCCCCATTCCCCTGATATCTTTGACCTTCCTGTTTCTCCAGGTGAATTTATTTTTTCCTAGCTCTATCCTTTGGTAATCTGATTGGTATTACACTGAATAAGTAAATTAATTTAGGTAGTATTGTCATTTTTATTATAATAGCTAGGCCTACCCATGATCAATTAATATTCTTCAATTATTTTGATCTGTCTTTGTTTGTGTGGAGAATGTTTTGTAATTGTTGACCTAGAGTCCTCTGAGAATCCTTGGCCCTGCCATGATTCTGCATGCCTCTGGAGCCCCATTCTTAAGGTTTCCTGCTTGGCTGTGGCCCAATGTAAGATTGGTCCCTCATCCTATGCTCAAGTTAGTCATCTGAGTCTCTCTCTTCTTTTTTATATTTGTACCTTTAAACCAAACCAAACTAAACAAAAAACAAGCTGCTGGGATTAGGAGCCAGCATTTTTCCCATTATCCTGATAGAACAACACTTTATTCCCCCTCAGTTTCAGGGGGCATAATAGGTCATCAATGTGCTAATGATTCTATTTTTCATTCCCCAGGAGATATTCCAGCTTAATGGATTTCTCCCAAGTGACCAAATAGGTAGAATATAAATCCTCAGTCCCAATAACCTACTAAGGTTTGGAACTGGTCCCCTTTTCCTGGGAGAGCGATGTGTCTCTCAAATGACCCCAGAAGTAATTTTACATATAAAAAGATCCCATAAATCTGAAGGCTCACAAATATTTTTAAATCTTTACTGCTTCCACTAATGGGCTGGAAAAAAAATCTTTTATAAATAAGCAAGAGCTTATTTACAAATGATGAAATGAAACAAAGGACTGTATGTTTTGTCTAGTGGTAAAATCTGATGAAAACAAGATTCTGATTGTCAAGCTCTACTTTAACCACAAGATGTGCTTTGCTCTCCAAATTTACCAAGATCAAAAATATGTTCATGCTAAACAGTAAGAGACATAGATAATTAAACTTTTAATTTTACTATCTGAAGTGTTAATCTACTAAATTAAGTTTTTACAAGGACAATATTTACTTTTCACATGTGAAATGAGGACATAAAATATCTGAATATGAAGCCTGGGGGTTTAAAGGATGCCTCTCCTACTCTGAATTAAGGTTTGGGAGAGGAGTGGGATATCTGGTTGCTTCTCTGAATATTTTCAGACTGATCCTGCCTGTACATTGGAGAGGACTGGTAGCAGGTACTAGGTGGTAAAGGTTTAAGGGAACTAGAAAATTTTAAAATGGACTCTGTCAAACAGTGTGGAACAGTGAAATCAGCACTGGCTTTGGAGTCAGATGGCCTGGGCTCCAATCCCACCTTAGAGTATTGTCATCTTTGGCAAGTCATAATCTCTGGGCTTTAGTTTCCTAATCTATAAAATGAGAGAATTGGACTAGATGGCTTCTGAGGTCCCTTCCAGTACCAGACCTGTGAATTCTACAAAATTTTACAAGTTTTCCAGGGGATACCTGTCATTATATACAAGAAAACGGCAATTATTTTCTGATAATTTCTGAAGAAAGAAGAGGAGTTCAGTTTGTTTGAAAGCCTTTACTTAGAACTAGATTTTTAATCTGTTACGGCCTCTCTGGATAATTGTATAAAGGGAAAGGTTAAACACCATATCCCACAGCCCACACTTGGAGGAGTATGCTTTGCCCTCACTTCACAGGGCTTTAGACAGTGTCACAAGGACAGACGTTACTACCTGTCTCCATCGGAGTGCTTTCCTCTTCCTTCTTCTCATCACCTTTGCTGGCTGTCTGGTCATCATCAGCGGTGGCGGCAGCAGCAGCGGCGGTGGCGGCAGCAGTGGCAGCGGCACTAACACCGCTCTGACTGCGCTCTGCCTGCTCCATTGCTTCTTTCTCTCGTTCCTCCTGCCGTTTGCGTGCTTGTTCCTCTGCCTGGGCAATTTCAGCTGCTATTTTTTCCATGTCCACCTCCACTTTTAAGCTACACAACTACAAGTCAGAAGGAAAAACACAGCCATCTTAGCAAAGTTTCACTTTAAACAAGTAAATGTGGCTTAAAAATGGATTTATAAATATACACAAAATGTCATATTGCATGCCTACAAGAAGGTGTGAATCTAGGCCTTCTGCGAGATAAATCATCACTGTTTCTAGTTATCTGTCATTTATTTCTCAGTGAGACAAAGAAAGCCATGAAAATTAATGGTTCCAAAAGTTCTCTCACAACTGTTATTACAAAGCAGTCAGTAATATAATGAAAATACAGGAGTGAGTAGAAGACTTCAATTTCTCATCCTGAGTTACTAAAATCTAGGTTTACTAGTCATTATGAGAAGTCACATGTGAATCACATCTGATGAGACTTCATACTTATGCATACTGTTTGACAGTTTTACTATAATATATAAATATATTTAAACTAAATTCTAATTTTGTCATAAATGAGCAGTTATAAATTGGTGTTAAGTCACTCCTCTTTCAAAAGGGGATAAAAACTATAGTAAAATTAATTTGGAGAGGGGCAGCACTGTGTAGTAAAGAGCTGAGCTCAGAATCAGAAAGACTTGAGTTCAAGTCCTACTTGTAACTCACAATGGCTGTATGACCATGTCAAGTCACTTAACCTCTCAGTGTGCCAAGCAACTCTAATACAACCATAGGTTGCAGAACATTTGCTGCCAACCTTTGTTGGGAGTTTTTCTCAAAGGGATTTCCCTATGCCAACGAAATCAAAAGTTGGTTCCAAAAATAATAAAGAAAAAAATTTCCTATCACAAATAGAATTAATATATTAAACTGTTACCCTCTTGAGTTCATTATTAAATGAATCTGTGCTTTCTAAGAACTTCCTCTTCTTCTCCTGGTGACGTTCTTCTATTTGTAAGAGTTCAGCTTCTAATTTTCTCTGTAAGACACAAGATCCAGGCTACGAGTGTTTTATAACAGCCAGACAAGTTTTTCCTTTTGTTCCTATCCCCTTCAATACAAAACTCTGATTATAAAAACACAGCTTGCTTTTTCCAATGGTTCCCCCTCCCCCCCTTTTAAAATGGCATGGCATTAAAGAAAAGTTTTGAGTTTTTCACTTCATTCTTTTATGATATATCACGTCTAGATAATATTTTTAATATACTGAACTCAGGAAAGGGAAGTGAATGTTGAGTCCGTGTGGTATAGCGGAAAGTGTAAGACTAGAATAAGGACCTGGGTTTAGATCCTGCCTTTGATACTATCAAGCTATGTAACTCTGGACATATAACCCAACTGCCTCAGCTCCAGTTTTCTCATCTGCAAAATGGGGATAATAACAGCACATACTTCACAGGGTTATTGAGAAAAAAGATGAAGCACTTTGCAGAGCTTAAAGAGCTTTATAAATGTCAGTTATTACTAATGTTGTTATTCAATAGAATTGCAAGTTAACTTGTTATTAACTCTCAAACTCTTCAATAATTTCTTTAAAGTAAAACACATTAAAAAAAATACCAGAGTTGGCAGGTATCTAAGTTAATCTTTATTTTTAAAATTGACAAATTCCCATTACAAGGTATCATACTACAATTTAAAATGATGTATCATTATGCAGTAAATCTCAAGGGAAGACCTCACCCTTAATCTCTTCCCAAACTCAAGAGAGGTTAAACTGAATATACAGGCATTCAACATGTGTTTTCATGCACAGGACAAAATCAGGTCACCTACTGCACAGCTTTACCCAACAAGTGACAAATATTTTCTGAATAAGCAGTCTTTACCTGATGGACCATTAAGGACTGAACCTGTCGTTTGAGAACCTGCATTCTGGCTGTGGTAACGACTGAACGAACATCTGGCACCACACTTTCACTTAATATTTCACTGATTAGACGGTGGTTTCTCTGGAAACGGGCAGTGGCTGTGTGCTTCATTGAAAAACCATCATCATAGTCTGTAATAAACAATATGTTTGTGAAAATGCTACCCACAGCCACAAACATGGAACAGTATTTGCAAGGTCAACAATTAATTGCCCAGCTACCAATTGCGCTGGGCTTATCCAAGAATGCTACAGCACAAAGCCATGCAGAGGCCACTCTGATGTTAAACACAGGCTAGGACATGCAGAAATCACGGGTCATGGTGAGAAGTTTCCCACAAACTCTTAAATGATAATCAATACCAGAGAAAGAGCTGGCTGAAGTGCAACGGGAGACAGAAGTCATATCTTTTTTGGTCTTGAGGCTGCTCAAAGCACTGAATGAGTTTGTGTTTCACTCTTGGAAGTGATTTAAGAATTTAAGAGTAGGTAAGTTATTTTGAAGTTAACATAGTGGAGCCTTTCTTTATTTCTAGAACTTACTGCACTATAAATGTCTATTTATAAAATTAAAATATAATTTATTGTTTGGCTTCCAGAACTCCTGGGAAGGGCTAACTTCAAACACTACCCTGCATTCAATGCCTTTTTCTTTTTAATTCAAGTCAAGACCAATCATAGGAAAAAAGAAAGTGCCTGTGCTGGGGGGTCCTCCAGCTTTCTTCGTCCTTTACAAAAATTCAGGAAGAAAATCCTGGTCACAAATTGAGAAATTTATCAGGTATTCTGGAGACAAAGAATATGAAAAACTAGAAATAGCAGCAACTGTACTATTTTTTAGCACACAAAGGGAAGTGGTAATGAAAGGCCCTGAAGGATTATGCTTAACATTCAAGATCTCCTATTACTTAGCTAAAAAAGCCCATCCCTTTTACCATCTGGATCCTCTGCAGGTTGGATGCTCATATAAGGTTCTCCTTTCTCCATTCGGGACTGTCTCTGCCGACTTTCCTCCTCTAATGCAGCTTCAGCTCGACTTTTTGCATTGATGTAAGCAAGGTATGCAGGTGAATTATGATAGGCCTTCATAGATTCATTATACTCTATCTGCAATTTGACAGAATTGGTTTTTCACATTTGTGGTTAAAATATCCAAATGGTCTGTTCTGTGCTCTTACCCTACTCCCTGACACATTACCTTTTCTGCTTCGTATTCATTCAAATATTCTTGTTTCTCTTCATCAGTAAGGTCTCGCCACATCCCACCAATAATTTTGCCAATCTCCCATAACTTTAAGTCAGGATTGGAAGCCTTTACTTGGTCCCAAACCTTAAAAAGAAAACATCCACATTTTTAATATTGGCTAAAAGGACATGTGGGCTTTCGAATAGTCTTGGTTTTAAAAAAAAAAGACATATAAGCCAACATTTAAAACCATTATTAAGGTTTGAAATTACACTTAAAAGAAGAAACAAAGATTCCACTTCTTGATATTTTGTACCCACCTTTCTACTGTATCTCATATAGGGCATCAGAGGCTTATCTGGTGGCTTTGGGGGTTTGGGAATTGTAATGCCAGAGGAAGCCTGTAAAAAAAAAAAAAAGAACTGGATAATCAGTTGCAAATAGTAGCATATGGCAACCTGGAAATAGACATACATAAAAAAAGTATTTTGTCTACTTGTCCACTGATACTAGATTCAGTTTTCTCCACTGAAACATATCTTCACAAAGGCATTACCAGAAAACCAAGGAAATGTCTCTGAAGGTACACTGCTTTGTCAGCTTTAATACTAAAACTAAAAAGGTGGTAAGGAGAAAAGACAAAGCAGCATGAAATGATGTAGACATCAGAAATATGGAAATGACTTACAGTTGAAACACCAACTGGCATTCTATGTCCTTTAATTTACAAACATTTGGTTCCTACGACATACAGTCAACACTTGATTATCTGCACCAAACCCTGAGCCTCCTCAGAACTTACCAGACATACCTAGTCTGCTGATAGGCTGCTTTGTCCTTGTTTTATAACCACCAGCATAGTACCTAGACTTAGTAGAATTCCAACTTCAAAACCAACCAACAACCCCCCCACCCCCCCCACAAAACAAAAAACCAAACTGACTCCAGACCAAATCAACAACCAAAATACCCAAACCTTTACTTACCAACCTTAGAAACTGGTTACCTTTCAATCCTCAGTTTTATACTTGGTTTAAATAAAATCAATGGCATAAGTACAGGGTGGGGGGAAAATGACTATATAGTAATTCATTCGAAAAAGCTCTGGGGGCTTTACCAGCTTAAAAAAAGTCAACAATGTGACAAGCCAAAACCCTGGGATCTTGGGTTGCCTTAAGGCAAAGAGTGTTTAGAACAAGATAGATCCCAATTCTATCGCTTGTACTGTTCTGAATATTTTGTTTGATGCCAGGAGACATTTTAAGAAGGAGACTGAGGCAGTGAAGATCAAAGTTAAGTAGGATGGGAAAACCATTTTATACAAGGATATGCTAAAAGAGTTGGATGTGTTTAGCCTGAACAGAAGAACATTTGAGTGGGACATGATAGCAATCTTCAAGTATTTGAGGGGCTAAACTAGTTAATAAGATATAGAATAAAGTTCACCTCTTTCTCTCTAGTGAATAGGGAAAAAAATTATAGGTAAGGGGGAACTAAAGGACACAGGGTTCTAAGGTATTTGGAGACTGAAAGCTATGTCAACTATAAAAAGCTCCATATCACACAAAAGTGATTTTCATGTAAATTATAGAGAAGAGGAAAACAGAGGGATAGAAAAGGGATTTAGGGGAAAGAAGAAATAAAGGGGAAGGGAGGGAAGAAAAGAAAGAAAAAGAAAGCAAAGTAAGGGGAGAGGGAGAGCTAAGTAGAGGATTCTCACCACATGATTAATAACTGTGTTAGATGGCTGATGACCTCAGGTCCAAGAAGTTATTTTGGGGCCCTTGTCCTTGGAGGCATCTAGGTGGCCCAGTTGATAGAACACTGGCCTTGGAGTCGGGAAGATCTAAACTCAGATCTCACCTCAGACACTTACTAGCTTTGTTGCTCTAGACAAGTCATTTAACTTCTGCTGGCCTCAGTGCCCTGAACTATAAAATGATGCTAATAATAGCACCTACCTCCTAGGGTTGCTGTGAGGATTGCATGAGGTATTTGTAAAGCAAACAGTGATTGACAAATAGTAGCTGCTTAATAAATTTTCACTCCCTCCCTCCCCTTCTCTGAATGTCTAAGGTTTCAAGAACTCCCCATAACAATGAGAAATATTAAAATGGCAGGAATGGAGGAGTGAAGTCAGGCTCCAACATATGAATATACTACATTTTAAATGTGTAATTTGTAAAATTCATTTGTAAGTTTGGTATGCTGAACGCATTTTCTTTTAAAAACAAAGTTATAAGTAAGGGAATATATAGACTATACAACACAGACCATATCTCTGGTTCTTGTTTTCAACGATTGCTTCACATGAGGTTAACTGGATAACAATACATTCCAACTGAATTGAAAGGGGGTGGAAGGAGTCTCTTAGCCTGCAGCGTTTTAATCTGTAACATCTCTTGAACAATACACACACTTCTTTTTTCTGATATTGCTATTGCTCTGGTGTAGGACCACATCACCTCAAGATGGGACTGGTACAATAAATAGCCTACTGGTTGGTCTCCCTGCCTCTAGCCTTACCCCACTCTAGCTCACCTGTTCAGTCGTCAAATTAATCTTCCTAAAATGCAAATCTGAATCCCTCACCCCTGCCATTCAATAAACTCTAGTACCTCACCATCATGTCCAGGATCAAATATAAAACTCTGTTTGGCATTCAAAGCCCTAAACAACCTGCTCCCCCACCCCCCTTCAGTCCTATTATACCTTAACACTATCCCGTCTCCCTCTTCCCCACTCGCCTCAGTGATACTGACCTCCTAGCTGTCCCTTGAACAAGATACTCCACCTCCAGACTCTGAGCATTTCCATTAGCTACTCCCCATGCTTGGAATGCTCTCATTCATCTGTCCCCTGGCTTTCCTCAAGTATAAGCTAAAACCTCATCTTCTATGAGAAACCTTTGTTCCTGATTCCCCATGTCAGTCCTGTTAATCCCTTCCCTCTGCTGATTATCTCCAATTTATCCTGTCAATCATCTTGTTTGTATATAGTTATTTGCACCTTGTCTCTGCCATTAGACTGTGAACTCCTTGTGGGCAGAGACTCTGTCATTGCCTTTGTATTTCCAGTGTTTAAGTAAAATCCCTGGTACATAGTAGACGCTTAAGAAATGCTAGTTGACTGACTGCAGCTCTGGCAGCAGCTATTATCTGAATATAATGGGAACAAGTAGAGTACAAGTAAACTGACATAACCCATATTGCACTCAAATTATGAAAATCTTACCCTAAGTTGTAAAGCAAACTGGCAACTTTTGGGCCTATCACCAGAGTGGGGCATCTAAAAAGATATCTACACATTTCTAAAAACTATTACTCAAAGAAGGGTATCTTTATTTAAAAAAGAAAAAAATTGGAAGTTGCTTTTTTGCAATTTTGTGCCATGTGATTCTAAAACACTTCCGGGGCAAAAATCCTCAAGTTCCAGTAAATAAGAATGTTATTCCAAGCAATAAAACCACTACACTCATAATTCTACATTGCTTGGGTTCCAGAGAAGGAAATAAGAGAATAGACAGGTAGAAAGACAACCTTAACATTCCCATATTTCTAAGCTTTTAGAAAGAAATCAGAAACACTTTTAAAGATAAAATTGTGGTAGTTTTTGTCCACATAAGGATCTAGAGGATTGACTATTTTTTCTTAAGGAAGATTGCACTAGTGATCTTTTTTTCCTAATAGATTTTTACCCATTTCCCGAGTCATATTTTCAAAACATTAGCACACAGGAAGTTTTCCCTACTTATAACTGGCTAATTTGCATAAAATATGGTAAAACCCCATTACTAAGAACTCTTAGGAAACAAGTTATTCTTGATAGCTATTTTCTGGCTGGCTCAGGGTTTACCCCATCAACAGTATTTTAACACCTTTTATGCTTTCAAGCCTCTTAACTATTCTGGATGAAAATATTTAGGTAATTTTTAGATACACCCACCGAAACAGAAGATACTTTTTCTTGACGACTTTAGATGGTATATTGTGATACAATGATAATCTCAGGGCCCTTTGTGGTAGGTATGGCTGAAAGCTGGGCTGTAATTGTTCCTCTCTCATCTTTTCTAATTTTTTTTCTAATCTTGGAAACCAGATAATCAACTTTAGTAGAACTACAGGTAAAGTGAGACTAAAATAGATCCTGAAGGAAGTCATGTAGCCCCATCCCCGTAGCAAAATGCCTGAGCTTTAATATGAGGACCTTAGGACATCTATTTTTCTTGCTCACAGAGATCCTTTTCGTAATATTTTTTTGGGTAATCTTTGGTTTTCAGATGTTTAGAATAGGTGAGGTATTTATTATTTTAAAACTGTATGTGTATGTGTTACTGCTCTAAAACTGATAAGATGAAATTTCTGTGACACTTTGTATTAAAACACCTTGATCCAAGCTATGAATTATTTTGACTTCACAATTCTTTGTGAAGAGCTGATTGCTATCATAAGAATTAAAAAAAAAGTTTCACCAGTGCCTGTAGAAATGTAGTATTTGTTTAGTCTATAGATTGAAAAAGAAGGGAAACAAGGTCACAAGGTTTTAACATAGACTGAGGGGAGCTCACAGAAAGAGATGAAACAAATGACCTTGCTCAATCATACCTTCCATTTTATCAAGGAAGAACTAAGATCCATAGAAGTAACTTGTAACTTGCTCAAAGACACAGAGCTTCTTAGGAATAGAACAAAGATTGGAGTCCACATTTCCTGACTCTGAACTTAACCTCAGGGCTCTTTCCACTGCCCTGCATCATTTCTTAGGGATCTCTTGCATTGATTTGTTATCTTCAAATCTTAAATGGATTTTTCAGATTAAAATATGAAAATAAAGCTTTGAGCATAGAGACAAATTTTTTTTCTAGGTTGTTTCTGGTTCTGGCATACAGCAGGCACTTAAAACATGCTTGCTGACTTACAAATGGAAATTTAGAAGGAGATTCTCAAGTATAGGTGGGCAATCAAGAAGGTGGTTTTAAAATTCCTAAGTGAACAATATTAGAAATGAGTTAACTTAAAAAAAAGAAAAAAGAAAAGAAATGGGTTAACTAAAAGAATACTGAATTAAAGTGTCAGAAACCAAGGACTAAAGTCCCATTTCTGTTTTTTACTAGTCATAACACCCTGGGCAGATGAAATAACTTCTTCAGTCCTCAGTTTCCTTATCCAGACAATGAAGTATTTGTATCACCTGTCTCACAGAGTTGTTTTATCAAATAAGAATACAAGCCTATGTCAAAGACTCTATTTATATGTTTTCGGAGGTCAGTTCACACACACAAGCATAAATAGTTTTGAGTTTCAAGTCCTGCCTCCCATTATATGATCATTTGCATCAAGCCCAAAGGGTCCTCTCTAAAGGGCTTTTTCTACTTTTATGGGGTCCTTTGAGAAGAACTATGTTTTCTTTTGGCTTTCGGCACTACAGTATGGTAGAAAAAGTACCGGCATTGGAGTTGGGAGACCTAGGTTCTAAGGCCGGCTCTGTCACTAACTAGCCTGTGTTTGTAGGCAAGTTAATTTGTCTGGGCCTCAGTTCTCATCTTACCTTCTATTATTCTAATATAGTCTGACAAATACTAACAACATAGACGATAAAGGTGAACATATTTATGCTACTTCAGGATCTTTCCACTGTCACTTTTTTCCTTTTGGTCTGAAGGCTCTCAACTTTTAACAACTGTGCCTTTATGGTTCCTATAACACCCAACAGATGTGCCCAAAGTTATGAAAAAGTACTCAAGCAGGTGAACATAATGGGTGAAAATTATTCTAAAAAAATCTTTTAGTTAGATTCCAGTGAGGGTAAAAAACAAAGAAATACAAAATTCATACAGGACTGAACCTATTAAGGGTTCAGAGATAACAGCAGAGATAGTGTTAAATACTTGTAGAGTATTTAGATCACCAATTTTAAAGAGTTGAGAGCTAAGAACCAAGAGAACAGATGCCCCAGAGTTCATGTCCACAATGTTTGAAGCTGCCCAACTGAAATTAATAGCTTGATTTAAAAGGTTGCTCAGTGCAAGGCCCTATTAAAGCTTAGTTAGTTAATACCTAAATCTCTCATCCACAGGGAAAAATATAAAGAAAGCAACTAAAAAAGAACCCAAAGAACCACAAATTCCTAAACTCAACCATTTACATACCAGCCCACCCTAGAGTCAGCATTCACTCCAAATGCTCTGTTCTAAGATATCAATCACCAGGACGGAGTAGAGGAAAAGGGACTAGAGCCAGGACAGCAGTTGTCCAGCTCTTCCTGATGTAATCTTCAGTGTTCCCTTATTACTCGGTGGACAATGAGTTCACATGTCAGACACACTCACTTTTAAGTACAATATGCATTTCAAAGTAAAAAGAAATTATTTTGAGATTACAGACACCAACAGTACTGATAATCAAGAGCTGACTGTAGAACATGGTATTAAATTGATTATTCCATTGAATTTGCTGCTTGCATAACTTTCTGCCAGTATTTTGAATTAACTAATATAGATTGTGTTTTTTCCCCTTAATTAAATATATACATATTATCAATCTTTCATAGTCTTGCCATTTCAGTTATGCACCCAGGCTTAGGAAAACAAAAATGTACATAAAAGTTGTATGCATTAAGGAATGCATACACACATGCACACACTTAGCATTCTCTTCTAAAATACCATGAAATAGGCATGGCACATAAAACTTGATATGCTTGTGAAGTACAAATCATGTAGAAACAATGAAAAATCTGAGACGAGAGGAACCTATCAAGCCAAGTAATGAACTTAGCAAGATAGACACAAATTTTGATAATACCAAGCTTCTGCTCACAGTTTACTACAGGGTGAGAGGGTTTCTTTTATGGTTACCATAATCCATTTTACTCCTAAAGTTAGAAAATAATTCAACAGTAACAGCCATTCAATGAATAAGTTTTAATTAACATTATACTTAAGTATTTGGAAATAATTTGGCTTTTTGATCTCTTCTTAAATAATTTATAAGTTTAAGGTAAGGTACTTTTGCTTCTTTAATAACTAAATTTACTTGTATGGGACCAGCCTCATATTGAATTTAATGCCATCAAATCCTTTAATAACATACTAAAGTTTCATTTAAATTAAATAGCACAAGAAGTTTTGAAACATCTATTTCTTACATTCCGTTTTCTCCCTACCCTGGAAATGGATGTTCATATTTGTTCATCAAATTTTGACCTGAAAGATTTACTTCCTTTTACACAGCAGAGGCGACATCAAAAGCTTTATCTTTTCAAATGAAGAGAAGTAGGTTTGCTTCCTTTTGGTGGCTGCTTAGGGATCTGTTATTAAACCCAATGAACAAATGAACTGCCAGTATAATGCAGTGGGACCTGAAACCTCAAGTTTCTGGCAGACCAGGACAATGCTCACTATCCCTTACCTAGCCTACTCAATGGGTTGCATTCTTAATTAGAAAACTAGCTCTTTAATCTCTAAAACATCAGACGAAATTTATATACCTCTCTAGCTTAAAAGGAGATGTTTAATCTACAAAAATTTATGGTTTTTTCTACTTTCAGTAAGTGAGTTCAGTATTTAGGCTTCCTCCTACTGATCAAGTAGAACAAGTTATTCTTTTGCTGCAAGTATTTTTTTTCCCCACAACTCCATTTTGGGGGAATGTAAAATATTACAATGGAAGTGCACAAAATATTGGAAAAAGCAAAGTTAATTTTGTAGTCAATTTTTTAAAATGGCTGTATCCATGATTTGGAAGGACCTAATTGAAGCCATTTCTGGTCAATTCCAGGTGTCTGCTGGATGCTGTAATAGTTGATTCTCCTACCGTGACCCGGCTGTTGGTGCCCGGGTTCCCTCCCAGCCTGTAGTTGTTGTAGGCCAGATGACTGTATGGATTGTATCCCACAAACCCTGGTGTGCTGGGCATTTGCTGATGGAAACAAATGAGACAAAAACACGAATGAGAAATGAGCTCAAACGAGGAAAACACAGAAATGAAAAATGATCTGCATATGGCATGCAAAAGCAACCTAAACTTAAACAAGCAAATGATGGGTTGCAGTCTGGTTGGCTTTTTCAATACAGAAACAACTCCAATAGAAACCTGCTTGCAGGTTTGTTTTTCTTTTGGCAGATAAAGCATTTAGGTTTTACTACAGATTCAGAATTACTTTATAATCAACTAAAATGGGCATGGGTCTAAAAATGACAAAGACATACATTCTAATTTAGGCTATTAAATGGCAGAAGTCAGGGATATATGGTATTTTGAGACAAGAGGCCTGGAAACATGATACACCAGAGTCCAGGAACATTTTACATACAAGACAGCACACTGTTAAGCATTATGTGGACACCACCAATGATGTCATCTACCAAACACACAAATAAAAACAAGCAATGGATCTGCTTTTAAGATATATATATGTATATATATAAAATATAATTGCATGTAAATATGAGAAATGACAAGCACCTTCTTAACTAAGACCGGGGGTTCCCAAATACAGGGGAACATACCTTGTGGAATTCAATGGATGTCAAACACATGATTTAAAAACAAAGACTTGTAAGAAATGCATGGATTTTGTTTAAACTTTCTTTTTGGGCTACATCCTATTCTTAAAAAAAAAAGTCGTCACTTTTATAAGCTCCTTTTTCTTCTTCCACTTCCTCTTCTTTGATGCGTCTTCTAGAGTTCAGTCTTGAACACTTCCTGAATTTTGTCTCAAAGTGTACTACTTCTTTAATCAATCCCTACATAATAGTCTTTAGTTTTTCTATTCCTACTTAGTTCTTTGGTAGCACTAGACATTTTAAGATTTTTGCAGCAGAAACGTTGTGTTTTGTTAGTACAGTGAAATGGGATCTTAAATGGCCCTAAGTTCTTTACACACAGGAGCCTCATCTGATTGCTATCAGTTAATATAAATATGTCCAATGTTCATGAGAATCACAACAAAGATGCATAAAGAGAATGCAACAGAGAAAACTAAAAGTAGTAAATTCTTTTCTTATGAAACTCAAAACCAAAACAAGCTAACGACAACCATTTCATCTGAACATTTGGTTCACAAGTTTAGCCTTGTATAATGTAGACACCCAATTCATAAACTCACCTTGATTCAACTGTTATTAGTGCAAAATATAAACAAGTTTCAAAATAACCTGTTGTGACCCAACCTGAGTGTCTAAATACAGTGTACAAAGAAATACTGAATTGAAATATTAGGAGAAGTAGCAGTTGACCAACTCCTAGTCTTTCCTATTATGGAAGACGCAAAAAACAATTTATTGAGTCACAGCCCAGAAGAAATGCAAATGTTAGCGATGAGGTGCATTTATTCTGAGTAGTACAGTTTGGTGGGAGAACAGAAGAAAGTGAGGGAAAAGAGCCATTAATTTGACATCAATATGTTAAGTTATCAGAATTCTTGCCAATCAGTATCTAAGGCAACATTATGATGATACAACAATGTAAAACTTTGTCAAGACAGGCAGAAATGCAGTTTTGTATTTTAGCAATAGAAAAAACATGTGATTTCTCAGTTGCTGAATTTTAAAGTGAAACATTTAGAACTACATATAAGAAAATTTGAGTTTTTATCTAAACACTGGCTAAAAGTGACTATTTCTATCAACAAGATACTTCCAATAGGTTACAAAAATAATGGGAATTATTATAAGAAAATAACATAAGAAAAAACAAAACCAAGGGAACTACAGAACTAAAATGAGAAGCTGAAATGTTATAGACCATATCAATTTCAAAACTAAAGTACATTTAGATTGTAAACATTTGTTCAATTTCATCTGCATTGTGCGTAATACAGTACCATAGAGATAGCTTGTTAATAAATGTTTTTTGATTTAAGGGGAGGGAAATATACTCCACAGACCCCTCAGAGCCATTTGTCTGTAAGACACAGAAACATTCACATTTGTGACTGCTTAAGACTTGTGTAAGTTGGCCTATTTGAAAGCATGCAATACGATTTTTAAATTATTTTAAAAGGATCTCACTACATAGAGGACAAAAAAATTGCTAATAAATGTAAATAAAACATAGGTAAGCTGAAGCAATTACCATAGTGACTTTCTGATGGAGGAAAGGCACATTAGTAGTAACACATAAAGAATCTACTATTAGTGCAATGCAAAAGCTCAAAATAATCTGATATATGGGCATAGAGGTTTTATGTACATGGGTTTGTGATACAGTGAACTAACTCAATGTTTCTTAAACTCCAAAGAATCAGGTCTATTGAGGTCTGAAGTGCTAACTGTTCAAAAACAGATTTGCAGACTGGGCAATTACTTTCATGTTGACCAGGGAAGGGTCTCATATGCATTGGGCCAGATCTTGCTGAATAAATAAGTTACTCCATTGTAACTGTGACTATCTCTCAGATCAGTAAGGTATTATTTAATGAAATGTAACAATGCTATTAATCTAATATAATATGGCCCATCTGTAACACAGTACTTCCCTAAACAGCATGAAATGAAAAGGTTTAGCAAGTGTTTGAGGGTTGTTATTAAACTAGGGATTTCACTATTCTAAAAATGCCTACGTGACTTTTTTTTTTAAAAAAAGAATTATGGACAGAAGGGAATAAGCAACAACCAGCTGAAGGCAAATTTTTTTTTAGTGCAGAAAATGGAATGTTCTAATGGGTAAAACCCAATAGTTTTTTCATTTAATAAAATGATGAATGGGATTAACCTAGATGACCTCTAAGGACTCTTTAAGCTTAAAATTCTATGATTTCTTTTTAAATGATGACTATTGCCAAGATAAAAGAGATGAAATTACAATTATGATTATCACAGGGTCTTTACTTTTTCTCAGTACAAGAAAAACTCACCATCAGGAATTTATTTTGCAATTGAGAGATCACTGTATCTTGGCAGTTTATTCTTTTAAAATTTCAGGGTTAGTTCAAGGCAAGATGTGAAGAGATTTTAAATATTTAGTAGGAAATACTATTTTTACATGAAATGTTTTCATTCTGGTTGCTGTATTACTGAGTGATTGCTACTGGAAGACATCTGGGTTTTTGTAGCAAGGCCAGACTTGGCTATTACATTAACAAGAAAATTAAAACTTACTGTTGCAGGAGCTGGGGTGGGAGGTGGGGCATAAGATGGTCTTTCTGTTTGAAAGAAAATAAATAACTTCTTGTAAACAACGGAGATATAACACTAAGCAACAAAACTACCAATGGCCCTGTTTTGAAGAAAAATTTGAGAAAGAATATTTTGGAATTCCCATTTGCTAGGGCATTAGTCCCTTATTCACATAGTTTGATAAATAGAAAAAATGAAACTTACTTGACATTTTGGAAGATTAAGCTCTCAGTCCCTTAACAATGAACTTGGGACACTAAAAAAAACAACAAAACAACAAAGAAAATCAAAAGTATGCATGAGAGAATGTTTTCCTAAGCAGTCAAAGAATATGATAAATAAAATAGTGTTTCTGGGTAAAACAATTCCAAATTTTTCCTTTTTTCCTTTTTTTTTTTAAAATCCTATAAGAATATGACTTGGAAGCTTATTTTCCAGAATTAAAATGACTATTCCAAATTATTGGGGGAAAATAACAGTGACTGGACTAGTACAATATTTTTTAAAAGTTTATTCTGAAATTCTATGAAATTACTGAGCTATTCTCATTTCAAGAAATATCTGCTGATAACGTAAGCAAATGTAAAGATGTTCCTTTTAAAAATTAATAGTAGAAAGAACATAGCTAATCAGCAGTTGCTTTATATTTAGTACCCTGGAAACTGCTCTTTGTTACTATTTTGAAACTGGGTAAAGAGTACGAATTT
This sequence comes from Vombatus ursinus, assembly GCF_900497805.2. Taxonomy (NCBI): domain Eukaryota; kingdom Metazoa; phylum Chordata; class Mammalia; order Diprotodontia; family Vombatidae; genus Vombatus; species Vombatus ursinus. Next base: position 747,380 of record NW_020954579.1, on the reverse strand, counting down.
CTACTCTTAAGGGAAAACTACAACTAATCAAAAAGAGAAGCAGCTATGCTACATAAGAGCTATGGATCTGAAATCAAAGGTCTTAGGTTTTAAATCACAAATCTGTGCTATGACTTTGGGAAAATCACTTAACCCTCTCTGGGCCTCAATTTTCTCATCTGCAAAAGGAGGTGATCAGACTTGATCAAGAGTTCTCAACCTGGAGTTCATAAAATTGTTTTAAAAAATACTTTGACACATGTATTTCAATGGAATTGGTTTCCTTTGCTTCCTTGTAATCTTATGCATTTTGTTTAAAAAAATACTGTTCTGGGAAGGCTTTACCACACTGCCAAAGGGGTCCATGACAGACAAAAAGTTTTAAGAATCTTTGAATTAGATGATCTCTAAAGTTCCTTGCAAGACTAAATCCTATGATCCTGTATATTTGTTTTAATTAACTGTAAGTTTCACAGAAATAATAGTATTTCATTTTATTATATTCCTGAGATTGGACAAAGGATTTATGAGCATAAAGTAACTAAACGCTTTGGGCATCACAGTACAATGGACAGAGCACTGTCTCTAGAGTCAGAGAACCAGGTTTGTAATTCCACATCTGACTATTTATTTACCTGTGTAACCTTTCCCATCTGTAAAATGATAGGGGTGGGGTGAGGGGTAGGGGGAGGAGATTGGATTAGATGGCCTCTAGGGTCCTTTCCAGTTCTAGACTTATAAGTTATGATTGTGTTTATCTTAAAAAGAAATATCTCATTCTAAGTACATATAAATGGGAAAGCTAAAAAAAAAAATTAGAAAAATGACAAAGTTAAGGATCCCTTTAGTAAAGGCCCTAACCATTACAGGATAACTTTCACCCAGCATCACACCCAGTGACTGCAATGTGGAATGAATGCATCAGACAAAGATGATTTGGGGGGGCATGTATCACCTCAACAAGGGGGTGGGACCATGTCTACAACGGGATTGGAATTCCTGGTGGATCTAGCCTCAGTTACTCTAGGGAATTTCCCCATTTTTAAGGAAGAGGAGCATGCAGATGTTATGGAGCTCTGGCTATGGAGTATTCCTTTACTTAACGCCCTCAGTCAAGCCGTCACCTTCGAGCCTGCTTGGCCAGACTCCGGCCGCACTTCTGGGAAGAGGAGTGGAAGAACCGGGTGGCTCCCAGGGGATGGGAGTTAGACTTCGTCCCTCCCACCCAGGCCTCCACATTTAAATTCTTAGTTAGGAGACCGACACGGATAGAGTGGCTCCTCTGGGACAGCGGCCTAGACAAAGAGCTCCGGTTTCCCCGTCCCCGGCCGGCGGGCTGCCGGGACCTCAACAGGCTCCAGAGGCTACTGCAGCTGGGGCCGCCCTAGGCCTCACTCCCTCCCACCAGGCCTCACAGCCGCCCGCGCCGCCCAGCTTGATCCCAGGCTCGGGGTAGAGGCAGGGGCGCCGCGGGGCTTTCACCCCCGGCTCTGTGGCCCCGTCTTGCTTCACTTACCCGGACTCTGGAGAAAGGCCGCCGCTCCGGCTCCTCTTCCTTTGTCCCGCGCAGGCCCCGCCCCCTCGCGCCGCGCCGCCGCTTTTGCGGTCGCACTTTCGACACACGGTTGGACTCGGAACTTGAGCCAGCGGCGGCTCCTGGGAGGAAGGAAGGGCACGAAGCCGCGGCATTGCCGGGTGAAGAAGTATCTGGCACCGAGTTCGTCTCTCTTTTCCCTTAGAGTTTCTCGAATTCCGGAGTTTTTCTAAAGGGGCGCAGATTCGCCACAGGCGCGAGAATGGGAGGGGCGGGGAGGAAGACGACAGCTCATAGATAGGAAGAGGCCCAGTTGGAAGCGTAAACGCAGCCGCTCCTGGAGGCGTGGCCAGCGCGAGGAGGCGTTGAGTGCGTGGCGAATGAGGCACCTCGTGGCCCAGAGCGCGCGCTCGCACAGCCTCTCAGTCTCGAGCTGGGGGAGGGGGCGAGACTCACCGTGGCGTAAGAATGTGGGCGTGCGTGTACACTTATGCATGCGTGCGCGTCACCCTAGCTCAGCGAGTTTTGCAGCGGGACGGTGAGGTGAGGACTGCTCACTCGTTCTCTGCGCTGAGCGCAGTGTTAGCCACTTACCTCTCTGTGTCCTAGCCAAAATGTATGTCAGCAGCAAATAAACTCTTGAACTAGCGGGGCATGAAGGAGGGGTGACCCGCACTGGAGGGTGGGGTTAGGACTTTTAGGATTCAGAGCTGGGAGAGATTTGAAGGATAAAACATACAGGCATCATCCATTTGTTTTACAGGGGGGGAAACATGTCTAGAGAAGTTAGCCGACTTGCCCAAGGTCATACAGGTAGTAAATAGCAGAAGCTAGAGGCATCTCCAAATCCATGGTTCTTTTAGGGGACCCACCTGCCTTGTTATCCCTGCATCCTAGCATTTCTGTATACTGTGACAGCTGAGCTGCAGACTTACGCTCCCAAATCTAGTTCTTTTACACCTACCATGGGCTTCAAAGCCATCTTTCAGGGAAAAAAAAGGGGAGGAGATTGTCTCAAAGAGGACAGCTTGCATCCTGGGGCTGAGGGGAAAGGAGGTGGTTGCCAGGCAACTAGTCTAGCTTGTTTCCATAGTAACCTGCTAATTGCCTATGAGCAGTTCAGATCATAGACTGGGAAAGTTAAGAGTTGCGAAAAAAATCTCACAGAACCTCAGCTCAAGGAAGTCTTAACGTGGTGGAGAGATTGGGGGTGGTGGAGAGATTGGGGGCGGGGGAGAGAAAGCCATGAATTTGGTTGTGAAAAAAATTATATTTTTATTTTCACTAACCTTCCCTGAAATTTGGCATTTCCTTCAATTACAAATTTTAAAAAAACTACACACATTATGTTGAGAAGAGGTCTGGAGGTTTCCCCTGACCGCAAAAAGTGTCCAGGACACCAAAAAAATTTAATAAGTCCTGTACTCATTTTTGACAGCTGAGCAAACAAGACCTAAGAGATAAATTGATTTGGCTTTGATCAGTACATTAAGTTTCTTGATTACCAATCTAAGTGCCTTTCTAAGCCCTTTTTCTCCCTTAAAAAAAAAAGTGTGTGTGTATGTATACACACACAAATACATATATCTTTGGCACTTTAAGGCTTCCTTTCTCCTTGTTCTACAGCTTTATCATGATCTTTTAAAGCACTCCTCTTTCTACCCCTCCTTCTTTGACTCCTTGGTGGGGAGCCAGGGCATTTGCTGTAATTGTTTGTACTTCAGGTCAAGGTCTGAGTAGAAGGCCATATATGCCTTTTGATTTGAATATATAGCATGGTCCCAGTATCTTCACTGTCTGCTTACTATGGCAAGCTCTTCCTCTACCCTGCTTTCTTATTAAAGACATTTAATTGGTAGAGGTATTCTTGTGCCTCCCTATATACTCCACTGCCAGTCTGTCCTCTCCTGAAGAACTACTTTGTTTCCCTTGGAAACTTGTAAAATGAGGAGGAACTGCAAGCAATTTGAAAAGATTTATGTAAACACCCCTGCCCCCTATTAAGAGGGGAAATAGCTATAAACTGGAATATTTATTCATTCTCAATGTTCCTTTAAAAACCATGGCTTTTAAAATCAAAGAATTAAACACGTATTGAGATCAACACTATAATAAGCACAGATACCATGGCTACAGGCACTTAACCCTGTAAAGCAGACAAGTAAAGTAAAGCAAATACAGAGACAAATATACGAAAATATGCTTGCTCAGACAATATGGCATTCAGAATTTGCTATTTTTCTCCCACAACTTCCTTTATTGCTACTGAGTGGAGGTGCACTGGGTGGGAGGTTGAGAATGGGTAAGTATGGGATAGTTTGGCAATCATTATTATTGTTTCACTTACGTGTAGCTGTACAGACCAATTCCTACCAAGACACTGCCCCCTTATTTATCCCTGCTTCCTTTTTCACATGACTTGGAGAAGGAAGAAAGCAGCTAGAGAAAGAGAAATTCAGAGACTAAGGAACAGAGTAGATCTAGGGAAATGCTGTGGGAACCGATGGACAGATGGAGGTGGGGTGGGGGGGAAAGGGTGAAGTTCATAGGAGAAGAGAGGGTAATAGATGACATATGTTGCTTCTTAATAGTTTGATGAATCCATGGTTTAATTTGTGTGGGTATTTTCTCCATTTTTGATGGGCACTGCCATCCTTTCAGTCCCTTAGGTTTGCAATCTGTGTCATGCTTGACTCTTTTCTTATTCCCCATGTCCAATCCATTTCCACGTCTTACTGATTTACCTCCTCAACATCTCTTGCCTCTGGTTCTTTCTCTGTATTCATACAACTGGCACCCTAGTTTAGCAATATTTTTCCCTCTTACTGGAACTGTTGAAATGTCCACCTAATTTGTGTCCTTGAATTCAGTCTTGTGCTCTTACCTCACAAATCCATCCTCAATCCATGTGCTAAATTGATGTTTCTAAAGAGTAGAGATAATCAGGCCCTACTTCAATGGCTTCCTATTGACACCAGATAAAGTATGCATTCTTTGTTCAGTATTTAAAGTCCTTCACAATTTGGCTCCAACTTATCTTTGCAAATTGGTTGCCACATAATTCCCTCATGCACGTTACATTCCAGACAAACTGATTTACTTGATATTCTCTGGACATGATCTTCCATCTCCAGTCTCCACACCTTTGCATTGGCTGTCCCCCATACATGGAATGCTTTCCCTTTTCACTTTTGCTTCTTGGAATCCCTAGATCTCTTCAAGGCTCAGCTCAAGTGCTACTTCCTTCAGGAGACCTTTCTGGTTCCCTTCAATTTTCTTCCTAAATTACTTCATGTAAAGGTGAGCCCAAAGCACCTTTTTGGCGCTGGTTGGCCATATCTGTATGTGAAAGGCTATGAATGTGGTTGGGCAGGTAGCACAGATAACGGCCTTGCCCCTTGGGCTTAGCTGTGGCTTTGTAAGATCTCCCCTCAATTCATCTACTGGAAAGAAAGATTTGGGTTAGAAAATTGGATAATTTGGAATTTTAGGGCCGTTGGTAATTATTGGATGCATAGCCCATGTAAGGCTAGTCTTCAGAGATTAAAATAAAGAGGTAGAGGGAATGTTCAGCATAAACTGGGATGAGGTTTTTTGACAGAGAGACCCGAGTTCCCGGGCAAGGAAGCATATAGTCCAAATTAAAACTTAAGACTGAAGGCTTTAGAAGAGCTTGGATCCTGGGGCTGAGAATTTCCTAATTGAGGATGAGATGCCTAGCTAAGCCTCTGAGAGGAACTACCTAGGTCAAAAAGGAGGAAAAAAAATTAAAAACAAACCAAAACAACAGTTTATTTTTCCTAAAGAGGGTTTTTTTCCTGGTTGGCTCAAGTCAAGGGTGGCTGCTTTTCTAAAAGAACTATAAAAAAGCCTCTGCTTTAACTAAATGGACATAGCAAAGCCCACTCTTCTCATAAGGAAGAGCCAGGCAAGGATTGCAGCTGAGCAAGAAGCTGAGAGTTGAGAGAAGCAACACAGCTATTAACCAATGGGGTCTGGCCTAGCCATGTCTGGTGGTGCCTATATGAGCCTTGCCCAGCATGGCAGTGCCCTCTGGGGTTGTATGCAATAGAGTAGCATCTGATTGAGACTACATGTCCAGCGAAGACCAGCAGGGAGCAGGCTAGATATATTAAAGGCATAAAATACCTTTCATGATACCATATTATCCCTTTTTATGCTAGCTATTCAGATTGTATAAAAAACAAAACAAAATAAAAAAAAAACCCTTAGGTTTTAATGGCTTAGCTTTTCTCTTTCCAGTAGGCTGTCTGTTTCTTATCCAGGCCCCACCCCTCCTATCTGGCACCCCTTCTTTTCAGCCCTATTTCTCTGGGCCCAACCCCTCTCCCCCAATATCTGGTATCTTCTATGTTAGAAACCTTTAGTTTCCTAGCTCATCAATATCTCTCTGTCTGTAACTTAAGGGGTGGGACCCTTCCCCACATGGGATGCTTCCCTTCCCCAACTGAATGATCTTCCCTGATTCTGTCTCTCCTAGCTGAAGCCTCTTAGTAAACCATCCAGACCTGCCTCTTCTCCATGTCTGAGGACTATGGTGCCTAAGATTCTGGGGAGAGCCCTTTGTCTATCCCTTTCTTGCATCTTCCCAGCCCAGTTTTGGAGGAGGGTGCTGGGCTTTCCTAGTTTGAAAATGCCAGCATTGTACCCATTATAAAGGAGGGAGGAGTAGGGGAGCCAGTGGTCTGCTCTATCATTCTTCTCTTATCCCTGCCTCCTGATTGTTTGGGGTGTCTCCTGTTAAGGTAGCTGGCTTCCACTTAAGGGCTTTCTCTTAAACATTTCAGATGAAAGGGCACATTCATTTAATCTAAGCAATGGCCCTAAGCTCAAAAGTTATTGATGATTAACTGTTGACAAAATTTAGGTGTGTCTCCTTACTTTAAGGAAATCCAAAATGTGCAAATTTAGATTTGCAGAATACTGATGTTGGGGGTTCATTTTATTAAAGATTCCTTTAACTAGCGAGAACTGGGCATTTATAAATATGATTTGATGTCTAAAAATTCTGTTTACACAGTCTTTCAGGTATATATATCCAATGCAGTGGTGGGGCTTTCAGTCTTGAGGCCATATGTGGCCCTCTAGGTCCTCAAGTGCAGCCTTTTGACCGAGTCCAACTTTTACAGAACAAATCCTTTTATTAAGGGGATTTGTTCTGTGAAGTTTGGATTTGGTCAAAGGGCTGCACTTGAAGACTTAGAGGGCCACATATGCCCTTGAGGCCACAAGTTCCCCACCCCTGGTAGAGAAGCCTGAAAAAATTACTGGGGAATAAAGTTACAAATCAAGTTGTTATTGCCCCATTAACTAGCAGAAAACGATCCCTAAATGTATGACATTTTGGCATATTCACTGTGACTGATGGCTTTAGAGTAGGGGCTGTTTATCATTGGGGTGTTTTGAGCAATGCAGAAAAATCAGAATTTGTGAAGGAGGTGATGGAATGTACTTAGAAGAGAATCTTGGCATGCAACATAACATACATAAGTTACTCAGACTTAGTTAAGCTAAATTGGGGATACTCATCCTTCCCACTTCTTAAACTTTAATTAAAATAATTAACACGAGGGATTTAATGTAAACTGAATATTATGAAAGAATAAGAAGACATAAGATGATAAAAATATTATTCATCATTGGAAAAATAATAATTATTATTGCAAAGCTTATTATTTACTGTTATTTTAAAATTTAAAAAAAAATTGTATTGAATTGGAGAAGTAGTAAAGTGTATGGGGAGTTGGCCTTGGAGCCAGGAAGCTCTGGATCCAAGTCCTGCCTTTGACCTATACTGACTTTGTGACCCTGGATAAATCACTTAACCTGTCAGTGCTCTAGAGAACTCTTTTTATACCTTGTAGAAAAAAAGAAAAAAAAAAGACTACCTTGTAGAGAAAGTGCCAGTATGCTTTAGTAGAAGGCGTTTCCTTATGGAAAGGTTCCCTAAACTAGTAAAATTATAGATCCAGCACCTATCCTTATCTGCTTAATTTTAAAAATAAATTTATTGCTATATTTTGTTTTTACACAACAGATACTTCTCAACAAACACCAGAACAAACCCTTTTATAAAGTCCATTTTTACTAGCTGTCTCCTGTGCCTGTGCCTGGAATGTTCTCCCTCCTTGGCTCTGTTTTCTGTCTCCCCTGACTTCCTTCAAGACTCAGCTCAGATCTCGCCTTTCTGGAAGACGCCTGTTTTAGTATTCTCCTCCCCCGCCCCCCCACCCAGTGTCTTTGCTCTGAGACTGTCTCCCAGTTACACTGTATTCAGCTTGTTGCTGTTTTTTTTTTATTTAAAAAAAAATTTTTTTTTGCTTATTTGTATGTTTTCTTTCCCATTGGAAGTTGAGCTTCTTGAGGGCAGGGGTTGTTTTTGCTTTTCTTTGTAGCCCTAGCTCTTAGTACAGTGCCCTAAACATAGCAAGTGCTAATAATTGTTTGTCAACTGGCTGAAATCCTGGAAAAAAAAAACTGGGCTTTGATTATTAACAAAAAGGAGGGAATGTACCCTTAAACTTTTTCATTGTGCTATCACTTTGGCTGTTTTAATTGAACAGTGTTTCATTATTTCTTTGTGTTATTTTTATATACATTGGTGCAGCCATTACACTTGTATATATTATATACATTGGTACAGACATTTTGTATGTTGTTGTTTTGGCTGTGCTTTCTTCATTCCGTATTGCTTCATATGAGTCTTACCATGTGTCTTTGAATTCATGACATTCCTCATTCCTTACATTTGCTGTAATGGTCCATTCCATCTGTATACCATAGTTTGCAAAGCATTTTTTTCCTGTAAATATTCTGCAAAAAAGTGGTTTTGAAGTAAATTTTTCTAGAATGATGCCTTCCTCCACTAAAGTTCTACACTGGTGCTCCACCTTGATGTGGAGTTGACCCGGGATTCTCCAGGGCTGTGGAAGCAACAAGTGCTAGCAGCTCCTACCAAGATAGGAAGGTTTTGAGTATGACTTGGTTGATGGACTACGCATATATCTGCCCTCTGGGGACCAACCTGGCTAAGGATGGAGATGCTTATCAAAAGACTGGCCATCAGGTGATGAAGGTTTTGGCTACTCAGTAAAAATTCAGTTGTTTTTCAGTCTTTCCAACTCTTCATGACCTCATTTAGGGTTTTCTTGGCAAAGATGCTAGAATGGTTTGCTATTTCTTTCTTCAGCTCATTTTACAGATGAGGTAAAGTAACTAAGGGTGAAGTGACTTGCCCAGGGTCACATAGCTGGTAAGTGTTTGCGTCCAGATCTGAACATAAGAAGATGAGTCTTCCTAACTCCAGGCCTGGCACTCTATCCACTGTACCACCTAGTTGCCCCACACAGTAAAAGACCATCTCCCAAATCACAGGAGATCTGCAGTCTGTATCAGTGGATGGAGAGGCTGCACCAATGAATCATGGATCTTGAGTGGATTGATCTTGAATTATAGACGGTCACAGAATCAGAATTTTAGAGTTGTAAGAGACCTCACTGACCATTTAGTCCAACCCTTACCTGTCCACTCCCACTATAATATTCCTGACTATAGTCATGCAGCCTCTGAACCACTTTGGGTTGAGGAAACCCATTCCCTTTTGGGATACTTCTAGTTGTTAAGAAAATTTTTTTTCCTGATATCAGATCTATTTATCTATCTATACACACATACACACAGATGTGCATATGTATATATATATATATAGATTCCTTCTGTTTTCCTTTAGGCATATCTGGTGGGATGTGATACCAATAAACACGGACAAAAACTATTGAAGACTCATGTCTTTTTCTGTTGTTTCAGTTATTTCCCATCTATAATCTGAATGAATTTTCTTGACATTGCTTTTAGAGATGTAGAGATATCCAAAAAGGAAAAAGGTGCCTGGCAAATAGGAGAGTGAACAAAGACTTTGAAATAAAAGGACATGGGTTCAAATCATGCTTTTGATGTTTATTTCCTGTGTCATCCTGGGCAACCAATCAATCTACAAACATTTATTTATTGCCTACCATAGGCCAGGCAGTGTGCTAGGCATTCATCTAACCTTCCTAGATATCATTTTCCTTACCTATAAAATGAAGGGGCCGAATTAGATCTTTGACGTCCCTTTTCTTGCTCTATGGTCCTATGTTCTTTCTGGGAGGGATTCTTAGTGCATAGAGCATTGAATTTAGAATCAGACAACCTGGATTCAAATTTTGACTCTGTCCTTACTCTTTGTGTGATCTTACTACCTGTGTGATCATGGACAAGTCACAAATTTCATGAGCCCAGAGGTGTGCGTTTACATAAGCCTGCGCATTTCAGTGTAAGCATTTACACTTCAGAAATTGGCAATACAAATCAGGACTTGAGTTGTCCGGAGTTAAGAAAGTGATGGAGAAAATGTTAATAATGCTGAACTTCAAAGTGCATTGTGCATGCTTTTTTTTTTTTTTTGGAGAGCTAATTATTAAACATTTACCAGTAGACGACTGCTTGAATCTCAGTTTTTTCAGCTACAAACTTAGGGGATTGGATTAGATAACATCTAGAGTCCTTTCCAGCTCTGAATCTATGATTCACATGAATTCATGATCTTGAATCTTAAATCTGTGATCTGAATCTATGCTCTTTGAAATGAAGGAAGCACTTAGCAAACTAAAACAATGCATGGTTGGGTTCCATGTTTCACCATCTTTATTGCAGTGATATCACTTACTTTGGTAAATTCACATTCCAGTTTAAAAGGCCTGCAAGCAAGTCAAACTTTGTTACAAATTCAAGTATTTTAAAATGTACATATTAGAAGCACAGAGAGCTGCATAGTAGAGTTATAAGGACATTTGCGATGCCATGGGCACTGTACAGAAATTTCACTAGATACATAGCTTATGATTTTCTGTTGCCTAGCAATACAATGGCTGTAGAACAGAGACCTGAATAGTTATATTTAAAATAGAAAAAAAAAATAAAACCAGAAGGAGGACATCAGCATGTATAACAGCAAGTTTAGGTCAATTGCTGACACACTGGTAAACATTTAACTGGCTGCTGTGTTCTCAGCAAAATGAAACATCCCTTGTCACCAAATGGAAGAAACTAAACTTGAAAAAATTTAAATTGATTGAAAGAAAAAATTTGAAATTTCTAATATCCCTGTATTATGTGAAAGATATGCTTTTTTTCCCTAGCTAAAATGTGCGTTTTCAAATTTGAATTAGAAATGGGAAATACTATAAAGGCTTTACTAAAATGCTGACAAATCCATAGCCCTTAAATGTTGATCCATTGACTGAAGAAGTATGTCCAGTTGAATTTAACCATGATTCTTGAAAAAACAAGTGAGTAGGCCATTAGAGTAAATGGATCTTCAATGTCTCAAGCCCTAAAATAAACTCTATTAAGCAAGTTTTGTTATTTTTTTTAAAAGGGATTTTCCTCATGGGTATGTTTTCTTGCTTGTGTTTTTACAGTTTAAACAATTTCTGTATTTAAACATTTTGCAAAGAACTCCTAGCTTGACTTAACAATAAGATATATCTTGATATCTGCAGATGAGTCAAAGACATGTTGGGAGAATATTTTACCCTGTTTAGCACCCAACCTGAGGTGCTTATTGGACATTGACGTTACTTATATTTAATTTCATAGAGGAGAAAACTGGTGGTGAGTTTTTAGGTAACTATTAGTATTCTCTTTTAATCACTTCTGGTAACTACAGCAACCATTTCTTCACTTTGTTTTTTCTTGCCGTGTTTGTATAGGCTATAAATTCTGTTGGCAGCACGCTGAATATGGTGCTTTGTAGGTAATGACTTTTCTTTGGAAGTCTGGAAGACAACAAAGACCAAAACTTTGCAGGTGTAGACTACTATTATTTAGCTGTAGAACTAGGCTTAGGGTGTATTCTTGTAGGTTGGACGAAGCTGGTTATAGAAAATAACTCAGTCGGGGTGGGTGGTTGTTCTCTGCTATACATATGCAGCTGATCCCAAAGAAAAATTACCGGCCAGGTGAATAGTGTGTTCTCCTTTCAAAGGTTAACTTTTTTTTTTTTTTGTAGATAGAAAATAGGGTTCAAATATATGATGGATGGTCATGGGTTGGGATTAAAAAAAAGAAAGTATTTTTAAGTTTCAAAATTTTTTGATGATGAATAAAGTGGTTATTGCTACTCTTATAACGCTGATTAGGAAAAGAAAAAAGCATTGAATTATCTTGGTTTAAACAAGGGGTTCAAACATTTCAAAGCAATTTTGGGTTAAAATGTAAGGTATGACTCAGACATTTTAATTCTTAAAACCCTTCCATGTGTGAGTGGAAGGAGAATTGGGGGAGGGAAACAATATTTAAGAAGTAAGTAAAACAAAATAAGTAATATCTATCAATTAAAAAAATTCACCTTCAAAAATAATTATTAGATGTTGGATTTTGAAAAATTTATTCCCTTAGCCTTTCTCTTTCAAAGAGAACTACATGTTCATTATATATATTAACACAATGATTTAATAAATTTCCTTTTAATAACATTTGGGGACACAAAGGGGACAGTGTGGCCCATCTAGATTCATCTGGATGTGATTTTCAAATCCCTTTGAATACAGTCTTTGGATTAATTAGCTCCTGTTGAAGGTTTGATAGAGGGGATGCTGCATGACCTCCGCATAATGAGCCTGACCTCTATGTCGGGTAGATTATCCTGTTTAGTCTGTAAGCACCCTTCATCTGTGGCTGCTAAGTGTAGATCAAATCGTAGAGAAACAGATTTTTTCCTTAATCGTGGGTTATCTTTAAAGAAAGAACCTTCCCATTCTTTAATAACTTCATCCACTCTTTCTGTCCTGAAATGAAAAATTAAATCTTTTTGTAGTAAGCAGAGAAATAATGTATTGGAAACATGGAAAACAGTAGAAAACATGGGATGGGGTAGGAAATTTAGGGCATTTTTATAAAGAAAGATATGACTAAACTTTCTATGGAGGCAAAACATGTAAAGTTCTGTTTTGGGATTGTATTTTTAGGAAAAATAACAAATGAAAGGGTTAGTCCTATTATAGCTGAGCTTTTGTTCAGTTGGAATATATTTGTAAAGATCAGTTTATTAAGAATAGATATTTATTTCAGATTAAAATTTGATATATTAGCTTAATTTAAGAATTTGATATATTAGCTTAATATAAGAAAATGAAAGATTAATTTAAATAAGGAAAATAATTAGATTTTAACTGTTTTCATTACTGTAATTACTCATTTATTTTCGATTTAAATAAATGCTTTCAATTTATTTCTTCTTGTTTCCTTGCAAGTCACTCATTTAACATCTCCATGCCATAGGCAACTTTCTAAGAATAACTGGGAAGCTTATGACCTACATTGGTAGAATTTCTCCACCTAGGAGTTTCCTGTGACAATGAAATTATAGATCTGGTCCTCATCCCAGTCCCTATCCCCTGCATAAATATTTTTTCTTACTGTATGGTCCCATGGGCTTCAGTACTTTCCTTCACAACGTTTCCGTTTAAGATGGCCTGTTTGGTCACAGTTTCTACCTTTTCTTTCTCACGTTTGTGTATGACCTCTGTTGAAAAAGACACTTCCTGAGGAATGTAGCATTTACTGGATACTGAAACTTATTATTCATTAAAATATTAAATGATGAGAGTTAGCTTGGAATAATACATTAGAGGGAATAGTCTTGGAGTTAAGAAGACCTGATCCCAAGTGCTACTTCAGATACACACATTCATTTCCTTAGCCCCCTGGATGAAAGAGTCTGTGTGGCACCCTCCCCCCCCCATTCCCTTGTATACATTTGTTATATGTGTTTATAGAGTTTATTCCAAGAGTACGTAAGCTTTTTGATGGTAGAAACTTTTATTTTTGTCTTTGTATCTCTAGTGCCTAACATACTTGCTGGCACATGGTAATTACTTAATAAAAGCTTGTTGATTGATTTTTTTTTTAACTGTGGGATCATGGAAAAGTCACTTAAACTCTCAGTGCCCCATGCAAATCTTTATGAATGTAAATTAACCTGAGGTCTATTAACTTGATTTTTTTTAAAAGAAAGAATTTTGATAACTGTATTTCAACATAACTAGTTTCTTTTATAATATTCTGTTTTTTGTTTTATGCATTTAAAAACACTATTCTCCAAAGGAGTCCACAGGCTTCTCCAGATTGCCAGGACACACATAAAAAGCTAAGGAACCCTTATTATAGGCAATTGTTGATCTGGTGGAAGGCATTTTCACTTGCAAAGTTCCCTTTGCCAATAAATCCTAGGCCTAGTCAATTAAATAGTAACTTACAATTAGTTACAGGCTATATTAATTAATTTACATTTTGAGTTTTTACTTGCCGTTTTTAATATTCAGTGTCAAATCACGATATAATTGCTATAAATGGTCAGTGGTAATAGTAATAACATTTTAAGATTTGCAAAGCACTACATCTATACTATCTCATTTGATCCTCATAACAACCCTATGAAGTAGATTATTGTTATTATCTTCATTTTATAGAGGAAGAAAGTAAGGCCAAGAGAGCTTAAGTGACTCGTCTAGGGTCATATAGTTATAAGTGTCAGGTAGGATTTGAACTTCCCAACTCAATGTCCAGAACTCTAGCCACCAGACCACCCAGCAGCCTAATTTACTAATGTCAGCAAACTCACCTGGAGGTAAGATAAAGCCTACTCGACTTGTAGTAGGCTTTATATCTTCTTTCCCAGATTGAATAGAACCGTAATATCTGGAGAAAAAAAAAGGAAAGAATTGTACCATGGTGATTAAAAAAATTAGATTAATCAAGATCTTGAATGAGGACATTATTAATATACATTAATTATGGTTTGAAAATTTTCATTCATATTTTTCCAAGGACTTAGTTAAGTATTTCATGTATCAGATATTTAATAAATGTCTGTTAATGATACACATGTGTAAATACCTAAAAAGAATAAACACACAGTTAATGAAAATTAATTTTTTGGAAGGTTTTAAAAGAAAAATTTCATCAGATTCCTCTGAAATAATTGGAGATATCTGAGGTGTCAGCAAACTCAAATGGGGAGTTACTGTTCTAGAATTTCACCTGAGAGGCTTCTAGAGTTAAATCATAGTATCAAGTATGTATAAAAGAGGCAAATTAATCTTCCATATTGTGAAGGAAAGGGCCGGGTAATGTAAGCATAGTCCTTGAATTTATGACATTTGCTGGCTAAAACCATTTCATGACCTTAGTTGTAGTAGATATAGTTTTGAAATAGTAAATTAATTCATTTCTTAGATATCTTCTCTCTCCGCCCCCTCCAAAACCCCACCCCAACATACAAACAAATAAACAACAAAAAAAAACCCAATCAAGTACAGAGATTTCGTTTTATGGACACTTCTCAAATTAGAAGTCAAGTGACATCACTACCCTCTGAGCCTGTAAGTGGTTGAACTGAAATTTCAGTTCATGGGAATGACTGAATTTAGTCTCCTTTTCATGATAAACATCATTCCTTCCTGTCAACATAGAGCTGCCTTCTAAGTCATGTTTAGAAAAATGTTGTTCTCCCATTGCTGTAATATCACATTGTGCTCACTCACATTTTGTTGTTGTTGTTGTTGGGCTTATTTCATTGCTACTGAGAACTCCTTTTGAGGAAACTCTCTCTACCAATCTTCTGCAATTTAGTCTCAGAGAGAGTTGTTTAGTTCAGAGAGGAACTGAAAGGCTGAGTGAGTTTCCCAGTGTGAACCAATGTTTCAGAGGCAGGATCTGAGTACAAGTTTCCATGACTCTGAGGCTAGTCTTCTATCTACTGTGCCACACTGTGCCACACTGACAGAGGATTGATTATAAGTAGTAGTGATGTATGGATTTTAACATTTTCACCTTATTTTGTGGTTGGCTCATGCAAGACACAAAATGGTCTTAAAAAACATGTGAGTCCTGAGAATAAGTGAGTGCAGCTGAGCACAAGGCTCACTTGTCAGTATCTGAGAATTACCTTAATTAGCTATGTGACACTGATTTCATTTATTACGCCTGACTCAAGTATTTCCACTGCTGACTTATAAAGGGCCAAGACCTAATCTTCCGTCTGTTAATTATAGTCCCCAACCAGAAAGACCCATCTTCATGAGTTCAAATCCAGCCTTAGACACTTACTAGCTGTGTGACCCTGGGCAAGTCACTTAACCCCTTTTGCCTCAGTTTTCTCATCTGTAAAATGAGCTGGAGAAGGAAATGGAGAACCACTCCAGTATTTTTGCCAAGAAAACCCCAAATGGGGTCATGGAGAGTTGGACATAACTGAAAAATGATTTAACAACAATTTACCTTAAGTAAAGGGACTGGACCAGGGGGTTTCATTGGCATAGGGAACTCCCAGATGAGGAAGCTCGCATTACCAATGCAGGTTGGCACTTCCTCTGTAACTTAGAGTCTTAGGGGGTTGCCTAGGGTTGCCAAGAAGTTAGGTAGTATCCCCAGCGTCACAGAGCCAATACGTGTCAGAGCTGGGACTTGACCTCAGGTCTCCTAACTCCGGCTTCTTTCTAGCCACTATGCCATGCTGTTTCTAGCCATTATCTTAGGAACTCGATAGGTAGAATGTGGTGGTGTGCATGGTTTGGAGGGTAGGTTTTTTGAGCCTGTGTTCTCTTTCTCTTCCTGGTCACTTCGCTCTCTGGATGGAGTCAAGTACCTGATTTCTTCTTTTTCCAGAAGGCGGCGATAGGTCGCTATCTCTTGTTCTAGCCTCATCTTCGTGTTGAGTAGCATCTCATGCTCTCTGAGCTGCTTTTCAATGCCTCTCCTCACTTCCGCCAGTTCTTTCTCCAGGCCTTCGATCACAGCCTCCAGGTCTTGAAGCTGCATCTGGTAATGTTGCTCCGACTCTTGCAGTGAATTTTCCAGGCCTCTTTCCTGTATAACCAAGACAGTATTAGTGACACAAAATGTAGCTTTGAAATCTGATTTGAACTGTCAGTAGTGGTACATATTTAAACATGTTATACAGAGGTTTCTTACCCATTGCAACAGGGGTTCTTAACCTTGGTCTGTGTATAGATTTTGGAGAGGTGTTTCTGTGAGCGTAGATGCGGAAAAGTATACCTTTATTTTCACTAACCTCTACCTGACATTTAGCATTTCTTTCAATTATTCAAAGTCATTTTTCTCAGAAGGAGGCCATAGGCTTCACCAGACTGCCCAAGGGGGCCATGACATAGAAAAAGTGAAGAATGGGCTTATACTCCAAAGAAGGGATTGAAAATGAGTGAATCCTCATGTATTCCAAAATACTTATAGCAGCACTTTTTGTGATAGCTAAGCATTGGAAACAAAGTAGTATTCCCCATCGACAGAGGAATGCCTAAACAAATCTTGATACATGAATGTAATTGATTATTGTTCTAGAAGAAAGGATGCATGTGGTGAGTACAGAGAAGCATGGAAAGATCTACATGAACTGATACAGAGTGAAGTAAATGGAATCAAGAAAACAATATAGTCAGTAACTACAATGTAAATGGAAAGAACAATCCCACACCAAAAAAAAATCAAAAGTAAAGGTAACAAAATTATAAAGACCGAATATGACTTAAATGAAAATATGAGAAGACAGCCCCAACACACGCCTTGTACCAGCAGGAGGTCCACAGTTGTTACACATTACATATGTTTTCAGGCTTTTTCCATATCAATTGTGCTGATTTTTTCCCCTCTCTACAAAATACTATTTGTTATTTGGAAAGGCTCTCTGTGATGGGAAAGGAGGGGGATACATGGGATAATTATGAGGCTGTAAGAAACAGAAGATATCAGAAATAAAACCTTTTTTTTAAAGGTAAAGAATCCCTTCATTACAAGGTTACCTATAGATTATACTTCACTTTATATAATAAGCCATCCTCTCCAGTTCTGGCTGTCTCTCAATATACTGATCCCAGAAGGGGAGTTCACACACTCCTTGTTACTCATTGCCACTTCCAGACCCTTCTCCTGCCATCATAATAATACTTGCTAACATTTATATAGTACTTTATTGTGCCAGGCATTGTGCTAAATGCTTTGCAGTTATTATCTCATTCACTTCTTACAACAACTCTAGGAGGATGAGGAAACACATGATTCACAGATGAGAAAACCAAGGCAAACAGCAGGTAAGTGACTTGCCCAGGGTCACACACCTAGCAAATATCTGAGAGTAGATTTGAACTCAGGTCTTCTTCACTCTGGGCTTAACACTCTACCCATTGTGCTACCTAGCTGCTCCTAATCACTCAACAAGTAATCTCTTTTTAAAATTAAAAAAAATTTAATTTAGTTTATTTTTTTGTTACATTTTAACTTCTGAACTGTCTCCCTCCCTCCGTCCTCTGCCACCCTCCTTCCTAACCCTACACTAGAGAAGTCCACCATTTGACACAGATATGTAAAACTGTACTATGCATATTTTTATTTATCAGTTCTTTCTCTGGAGGTGGATAGCATCTCCCTTCATAGGTCCTTTGTAACTGATTTGAGTGTTTTTAATACCAGAATTACTGAGTTGTTCACAGTTATTTTTTGAATTATATTGTTGGTACTGTATACAATGTTCTCCTGGTTCTGCTCATTTCATTCTTCATTATTCATGCAAGTCTTTTCACATTTTTCTAAAATCAACCAGCTCATCATTTCTTACAGCACAGTTGTATTCCATTACAATTACATACCACAACTTGTTGAGTCATTTCCCAATTGATGGCATACCCTCAATTTCTAATTCTTTGTTACCATAAAGAGAGCTGTTATAAATATTTTAGAACATATAGGTTCTTTTCCTTTTTCCCTGATCACCTTGGAAAACAGACCTAATAGTGATATTACTGGATCAAAGGGTGTACAGTTTTTTTTTTAACTCTTTGGGCATAATTCTAGATTACTCTTCAAATTTCCATAATGCTCTCCATAATTCCAGATTGCTCATAGTTCCACCAACAGTGTATTAATGTCCCAAATTTTCCATATCACCTCCAACATTTGTCATTTTTCCCTTCTATTATTTTAGCCAATCGGCATGAGAGGATATCTCAAAGTGGTTTTAATTTGCATTTCTTTAATCAATAATGATTTAGATCACATTTTCATATGACTATGTATAGCTTTGATTTCTTCATCCAAAAACTGCCTGTTCATATCCTTTGACCATTTATCAATTGGGTAATAACTTATATTCTTATAAAATTTACAAAGTTCTCTATATATTTGAGATATAAGACCTTTATCCGACAAACTGTCTATAACCTCCCCCCCCACTTTTCTGCCTTCCTTCTAATCTTGGCTACATTGGTTTTATTTATATAAGCCCTTTTTAATGTAATGTAATCAAAATTACCTGTTTTACATCTCACAATGCTCTTTATCTTTTGTTTTATAAATTCTTCTCCTAGCCATAAGTATGATAGGTAATGTGTTCCATGTTTGTCTAGTTTTCTTATGATATCTCCCTTTATATCCAGTAATATGTCCATTTTGACCTTATCTTGGTAAATGGTGTAAAATATTGGTCTGTGCCCAATTTCTGCCAGAACTTTCAGTTTTCCCAACAATTTTAAAAATTTAATTCTTATCCCAAAACTTAAAATTTTACATTTGTCAAACACAAGGTTATTATAATCATTTACTATTATGTATTGTATGTCTGTACTATTCCACTAATACACCTTTCTATTTCTTAGCCAGTACCAGATAGTTTTGATAATTACTGCCTTATAATACAGTTTGAGTTCTGGTATACTAAGCCTCCTTTACATGTTTTCCCATTAATTCTTTGGATATTCTTGACTTTTTGTGCTTCCAAATGAATGTTATTATTTTTTCTAGCTCAATAAAATAATTTTTTCATAATTTAATTGGGATGGCATTGAATAAGTAGATTAGTTTAGGTAGAATTGTCATTTTGTCTCTGCCCACCCATGAACAATTAATATTTCTCCAATCATTTGAATCTGACTTTATTTATCCAGAAAATGTTTTATATTTATGTTCATGTAGTTCCTGAATTTGTCTTGGCAGTTATACTCCCAGGTATTTTATACTATCTAAGGTTATTTTAAGTAGGGTATCTCTTACTCTCTCCTCTTGCAGGGTTTTGTCGGTGATTAGCAATTAGCCTCTTCTCTGATATTCATGCTAAATGCAGATATATGACCCAATCCAGTTCCTGATGGAAGCTGTTTGTCAGCCCCCGACTAATTCTGCTTCCTTCTTCAGAGAATTCAATATCTATATTATTTCTCTTCCACATCCTGAACTTACGCTGGGGAACTTCGACAAAAATGCTGATGCTCCCTCAAATATCCTGGTCACCCATATCCTCAATCTATTCAGCTCCTGTGACTTACTCCTTTGATTCCTTTCAGCTCCACACAGGGTTTGCCATCACTCACAAGGGTTCTACTTTCATTGTCAAGAATTCTGACGTTCCTTTTTCTGACTACAACCTTCCATCATCCTATCTTTCCTGACTCCTTTTAAGTGCCTTCTTTGTCCTTACTCTCACTTCCAAGCTCTCTCACTCTCAATACTCTTCCAGGCCATCACCTCTGCTCTGATTTCCCATTCCTCCCTTACCATACCCTTGACTAGTTCAACTTCATATTGTCTTCCCATCTTGAATCTCTTACCTCCCGATCCTATTGTAATCCTTTCACATACTTGGCCAAACCCCAAACCTGGATTACCTTTGCCATTTTCATACCAAATTACCCAGGTTTGCAACTTCAAATCATCCTGAATTTCTTACTTTTCTCCACCCAGCACTAGGATGTGTGGGAGGGTAAGATGTCCCTTTGCACCCAAACTAGGATAGTTTAGATCATCATCACATCTCACTTGGACTGGTTTCCTTGTCTCATGTCTGCCCTCTCTAATCTACCTTCTATTCAGCTGCCAAACTGATATTCCTAAAGCAAAGCACAGGTTTTACTATGGAACTACCCTGCTCACAAAACTCTGATGGCTCCTGTTATGTCTGGAAACCAATACAAACTTCTCTATTTGCCATTTAAAGTCCTGCATGACCTAGTTTCAACCTATCTTTCTAGGCTTATTTTTCATCATTCCCCTTTCCACATATTTCAGTCCAGCCAAACTGACTTTCCTGCTGATCCTTACTTAAAGCAATCCATCTCCCATCTCCACGCCTTTATATAAGGCTGTCCCCAATGCCTGGAATAGAGTCTATTCTCACCTGTACCTCTTAGGACCTTTAACCTCTTTAAAAGCTCAGCTCAAACACACCACCTCTTTCATAAAGACTTTTCTGATCCCCCCAGCTGCTAGTACCTCCTGCCTACATTACCTTGTATATACTCTTTGGGTATATATAAGATCATAGAATTAGAGCTAGAAGAGAGCTTAGGAACCATTGAATTCAAGTTCTCCATTTTGCAGATGAAGAAACCAAGGCACAGAGAACCTAAGTGACTTGTGCAGGGATAGTGGACAGGTAAGTGTCTGAGGCAGGATTTGAACTCAGGTCTTCCTGACACCAAGTCCAGCATCCTATGCACTGTGTCAAACATGTTGTACATGTTTTCTCTGTTGGAATATGAGCTCATTGAGATCAATGCTTAAAAGGAAACAGATATGTGGCATAGCGGATAGAGTGCCAAGCATGGAGTCAGGAAGACCTGAGTTCAAATCTGGCCTCAGACACTTACTAGCTGTGTGACCCTGGGCAAGTCACTTAATCCTATTTGCCTCAATTCCCTCATCTGTAAAATGAGCTGGAGAAGGAAATGGCAAACCACTCCAGTATCTTTGCCAAGAAAACCCCAAATGGGGTCACAAACAGTCAGATTTGACTGAAATGGCTTGAACAACAATAAATGCTGTGTTGATTGATATCAATTCCTGAAGAATTATGGACATAACAAAATGCGGTCAAGCAATGGATACAGCTCTGTGCCTAGAGTCAGGAAGTCCCAAGTTTGTATCTGGTCTCAGACACATATGAGCTGTGTGACCCCGGATACGTCATTTAATCTATATTTGTTACAGTTTCCTCATCTGTAATATAAGTATAATGATAGCACCTACCTCCCAGAGATGTTGTGAAGATAAAATGAAATGGCATTTGTAAAGCACTTTCCAAACCTTAAAGCACTATATAAATGCTAGTTATTATTATTAGTATTGTTATTATATACAAAAGACTTTGTTACTTAAGATGATTCTTTTTACATAGCAAAGAATCCAGAAGCTTGATTAATCTCACCCTGATTTATCTGTATAACAATATTAAAACTGTTGATTTTCTCCTATGTCCATTTTAAGAGTGGAGTCATGTCTCTTTAGTTTTCTAAGAAAATTTAAAATTAGAATAGAAAGCTATTCTTTGGCAAGGGCTGTTTGGGAAAGAACATATCTGCTCTGCATGAACATTTTCCCAATAGATTACTTAAAAAAAAAAAAGCCAACCATCCCTGTAATACTGTGTCTATAGGAATAAGGCATTTGTTATTTCTGACCTTTTCTCTAGGTCCAGAGAATCTCAGGGTTGTAAGCCAAAACTTATCATGTTATTTTCCAGGTGCACAAAGGCATGGTTGAACTGACACATGCCACAAAGAAAGGGAGCAAGAGGTCTAGGAATAGAATTCTGTGACTTTGACCATGCCCTTCTTCCTGAGACTAATGGGCAGTCTTCCTGTCCCTCTCTTAATCAGATAACAACAGGAGACTAAATGGACTCATTTTTCTGTTAGGCAGCTATGAGGTTAGTTTTTTTGACTAGTCTCACCACGGCATGGAGAGATTCAATTTCCACTTGTAGATGGTGCCACTGACGGCGGGCCTCTTTGAGTTCTGCTCGGGCTGCCTTCAGCGCTTCTTCATCTTTGTCCATTTTCTTGGTTAAATCTTCTAGCTACAGAAAAAAAGGAGGGCATGATTACAAATGAGAAACTTTATAGAAATTCAGCATAAAACCACCATAAGGACCAGTCTTTTCCCCAATTTTGTGTGTGTGTGTGTGTGTGTGTGGTTATAGAACTTGACTTTTTTAGTGTCAGCCCTGCTGTTAATTAGTTGTGTGACCCTGAGCATGTCATTTGATGGCTCTTTGCCTTAGTTTCTCTCTATGTAAACTAAATGATCTCTAAGGGCCTCTAGCTTCAAAATTCTATAAAGCATGCAAATAAATACCCATTCACTTTGTGAGAAGATAAAAAGTCATTCCTAAGTTTTTTGTTTCTTGACTTCTCATGAAGGATCTCTTCTTTGAAGAAACTTGCCCATACCTTTAACTCATTTAAGACTACACAAATATAGTAAGGTAGGGGTAGCCAGATTGACTTAACTAGGAATATTTTGCACCTTGGGCAATCCCCCCAAACTACACTGAGCACAAATAGCAGGAATGGTACCTTCCACTGTGCTTATGGGGTAGAACCTTATGGGATGAAACAGAGACTCCAGGACATCAGGAGGCCACTGTGAGAGAGGCTACCCATATATTCCCCCTTCTAGAGGAAGGATTAGAGGTGTGTGGGAGCTAGCTCTTACCATCTCCCAAGAGCTGATTATTAAATTTTCAGTGTGAGCATTTATACCTTGGAAAATGGCAAATACTACAAATCAGGCCTTGATTTATTGTTTTGTTGATTGTCTAGACTTAAGAAAGGTATGGAGAAAATATTAACACAGATTAAATTTATAAGTGTATCCTGCATATATATGTTTATATGTTATATGCATATGTGTGTATATATGTACATGTGTATATATATAGTATGTGTATGTATGTATGTATATATATAGTGTATATGTATATATGTAGCACGTGCATTTGTATATACATACACACATATGTATGTATATGGAGAAAGAGAGAGCAAGGACAGGAGAGGGAAAGAGAGAGAGAGGAGGGGGAAAGAGATGAGGAGAGAGAGAGAGAGAGACAGAGAGAGAGAGTGGTCGCACGCACTAGAGAGCTGGTTGTTAAACGTTTATCAGTACACCCCATGGGAAGGGCCATTTGGTAGCTTCCTATTTTGATGAATCAGTCTGGGAAACCAGGGGAAAAGGTCAATTGTTCATGCGTAGCATCCAAGAAGCCCAATTAATTGGGGGTGAAGGTGGACTAGCAGCTCTCATAATAAGCAGATGGTTGGTTTGGAGGACACCAATCCTACCCTCTTAAAAAATACACACAAAAATCTGTGTCAGAGTTGGAAGGAACTGAAGAGACTATAACTCCAATGCTGCCATTTTACTGGAGGAAACCGAAGCCCTGGAAAAGGTGAATGACTCGTCTAAGGTCACAAAGGAAAGCTTATTTGAACTCTCATTGAAACTGAAGCTGTGATCAGATGTGGTCAAATGGAACCCAAATCACATAGGTTTGTAGACCGTTACAGTAGGAAGGGACATTAGAGACCATCTTGTCCAAAACCCCCTAATTTTACAGAGAAACTATAATAACAACTGTATAGCACCTACTATGTCAGACACTTTGCTAAGTGCTTTACAAATATCTTGTTTAATCCTCACAATAACCCTGAGTGGTAGGTGCTATTAATCCCATTTTACAGATGAAGAAACTGAGGCAAACAGGTTAAATGACTTGCCTAGGGTCAAATGGGTAGTAAGTGTCTAAGGTTGGATTTGAACTCAAGACTTCCTGACTCCAGGACCAGCATGGTATCCACAGCACAACCTAGCTGCAACAGAAACATTGTTAGAATAGGGAAAAGAACCCAGGTCTCTGGATTATCAGCAATGTGGTCCTTAACCAGGTTTTTGAAAGTTGGCTGTTCTTGTCTTATGATTCAGTACAAACAACTGAGCAGGAAAAAAGGGCTCTTGATTCTCCTAGGCATGGGAAATTCACAAGTACACACACACACACACACACACACACACACACACACACGCCCCAAGATCCTCTACCCTTCAGTTCTCTGCCCTTGGGAAAGTTTGAGCAGCTTTGGAAATTTTCTCAACTTTTCTCTGGGGTCAAACTTGGTTATTATAATTGCACAATATTTTCCTTCCTTCCTTCCTTCCTTCCTTCCTTCCTTCCTTCCTTCC
>NW_020954579.1:712359-722769 GCF_900497805.2 Vombatus ursinus | reverse complement strand
TTCCTTCCTTCCTTCCTTCCTTCCTTCCTTCCTTCCTTCCTTCCTTCCTTCTTTCCTTCCTTCCTTCCTTCCCTCTCTTTTTTCCATTTATACTATTGTAGTCATTGGGAATATAATTTCCTCGGGTCTGCTTGGTTGTGACTTGCAATTTCATATTCTTTTCAGAGATTTTAGAATTATAAATTCAGCCTTGATGAAGCCAAGGAAATTTCATTTAGGAAATAGTTTCAAGTCAATGAAAGTTTGTGGATAGAAGAGGTAGGAGTCTTTGTGAATAGTGGTTTCTCTTGTGTCACTAAGTTTTTGGTATCAACTTAGCAGACTTATGCAGCTGCTTTATGATTGAATGATTGATAAAAAGGAAATAGAGAAGCTTTGGAGTTATCCCTTACTCCTGAAATGCTAACCAATGCTTATTTCAGTGAGTTTTTTTTTTTCTCCTTCTGTTTCCAGTGGCAGCTCTTACCACTTGCCTTTCTTTCTTTTGCCATAAACAAATGAAAGGTACTTGTGGAATTTATCCCAGCTGAAAGTTAGCTTTAGTCTTGCGAAAGTGAGTATTTCCAGTGGGTCTTAAGGCATATGAAAACAACTAGAAAGAGCAGAAAACAAACTTCCTGTGTGGCATATTGTAGCTAGGCCCTTCATTCTGATTGACTAATGACAACATTATGACTTATATAAGATAGAATCATTTGCACTATGTGATTACACAATACAAAGATGGCTTTCAAATAATGACATCATCTGCATTCAGACTTTTTCATGAAATCCCATTTATAGAAGTGAATAAACTACTCCAACCCTACCTACATTTGAAAATTTCCACGTTGATCTTGAATAAATAAATGCATCTGATATTAGGATCGCAGGCTAAGATCTACAAGGGAACTTAGAGGTCATCTGGTCCAAGCCTCTCATTGTCCAGATGAGGAAACTGAGACCCACAAGTTAAGGAATTTGCCCAGCACTATCCAGAGCTGGGATTTGAATCCAAATCTTCTGGTTCCAAATCTAGAGCTCTTTCCATTCTACTGTATTTTTTTTTTATGTCTTAAAGGTTGTCCCCAATCGAATCCATAAATGCTACTTAAAATATTTAAATACATTTATATATAAAATACATTTGAAAATATATTTAAAAAAAATAGGGCATCTAGGTGGCACAGTGGATAGAATACTGGGCCAGAAGTCAGGAAGATTCATCTTTCTGAGTTCAAATCTGGCCTCACACACTTACTAGCTCTGTGACCCTGGGCAAGTCACTTAACTCTGTTTGCCTCAGTTTCCTCATCTGTAAAATGAGCTGGAGAGGGAAATGGCAAAGTACTTCAGTATCTCTGCCAACAAAACCCAAAATGGGGTCGATGTGACTGAAATGGCCAAACAATAACAACAACAACATTTTAAAAACAAATTGCTAAAGGAATAAAGGCCTACATTCAGGACTCAGTGATTTCCACCTCCCTCCTTCTTCCCCACCATGGAGCCAAAATTTCTTATATTGGCAGCATGCTTAACTAATATAATAAGAACCTGACTGTATTTGAGTGTGTAGGATTTGATGACCTTTTGCAAGCTAATGGCCAGATCTTGAGTTCAGCTTTTGGTAGGTAAGCAGTAAAATAACAAGAATTTTTGCTACTTCCCTTCTTAATATTTACTTGTCCTTTTTGAACACATTTGTAGATTGGAGCCTTAATGAACTGATGAAGAGTCTGTTGTGATAAAAGTGAACAATTCCAGGGAATTAGAACTTTATCGTCTCTTCTTGTCTTTTAATATTTATATTGTATGTCCTTTGGGATACAAGTAATCATGAATACCCTTAATTTCTGGAATTGTAAAACCAAGTAATCCAGGTACAGTCAGATCATCAATTAGATGGGGGTGGGGAATGCAGGGGGGTTGGTTTTGACAAAATATAGAATTATTCCTGAATGCTAGATTTACATCACAATGGGATAATTTGAATGAGAATTTATAATAATCAAATGAGCCTACATGTTTATTATGATGAAAATAGATTATGGAAATCTTTCAGACCGGCTTTGCTAAGTTTAAAAGAAGCAAATTAATCTCTTGACTGTAAAGCTGAAGATGCTGACTATTGAAACCCTTCTCTGTAAATAGCCCCTTTGTAACATCCTTGCAGGATACTTGACATGCTATTTCCTGAAGGATGTCACAGAGGTCAGAGGGCATCATATTCTGTCTGTGGTCCCCATGTCTCCTTAATCTCAGTAACCTCTTCCTTTCTGCAAAACCCCCAATCTACGAATTGCCCATGGCCGCATGCTATTTTTGCAAGATAAACATTACATTTCCCTCTCTATTCTAGTCCTAGTCATATTGCAGTGAAAGCTGAATTCCTTCCCCAGTACATGCTGCATCGAAAAGGAAATACTGTACCTCATAGAGGCCGAGACAGGAATGGGGTAGACATGGATTGTCTCCTTATCCTGGAAGTTGCCTGCCTGTATGAAAGCATTACCTGGAGTCTTGTTGAGAGCACGGTCTCTATCTGGTTTCTGGTGAGCAGCCTTTCATAGTTTGCCCTGATCTCATTGAGGAGCTGGGACAGCTCCATTCCTTTCCCATCCTCCACCTTGGCTCTAACTGAACCTTATTGATAGGATGAGCCAGCCGCCGCAGTCTGCTCTGCCTGCAATCGGAGCACAGGCAGAGAGAACCCAGCAAAATGTTAAAGTAGCAGTGCTCCCTTTTTTCAGAGGACGGGAATTTCTGGGCTTTGAATCCACTTTGCAGATGTACTGTTATGCAAACCACCCTTGCTGTACCTATGCACAGACGCTACCTTTTATAACGCTGTGGGCACAATGGAGCTTAACAAGACCCGGATATTAGAATAGGGAAAAATAAAATTAAACTCTTCTTTCCTTCTTTCCACGTGTTGATTCACCATAAACCTCGACTCTTTAGAGCACATAATTCTCTTTCCTTTACTGTAGGGAAGGAAACAAACGTTTATTAAGCACCTACTATGTTCCAGGTATTGTTTTAAGTTCTTTACAAATATTTGATCCTCACAATAGCCCTGGGAGTTAGGTGCTATTATGATTCCAATTTTACAGCTGAAGAAACTGTGGCAGACAGAAATTAAGTAACTTGCCCAGGGTCACACAACTAGTAAGTGTCTGAAACTGGATTTGAATTCGGGTCTTCTTGCCTCTAAGCCCACTGTGTCACCTAACTGCCTGCATTGCACGGGAAAGGAATATGACCTAAGGAGAAATGGGAATTGGTTTTCATAAGGCTTGCTTGGAAATAAGAACTAGCTAGTCAAACTTATTTTATGAGATCATAGGTCTAGAACTGGAAGGGGCGATAGATGCCATTCAGTCTAGCCCCTGCAATTTTATAGATGAATAAACTAAGGCAGGAAGATGCTTCAATGGATAGAGCAATGGGCCTGGAGTTGGGAACGTCTGACTTCAAATTTGGCCTCAGCTACTTGCTAGCTGTGTGACCCTGGACAAGTCATTTAACCTCTGTTTGCCTCAGTTCCTCATCTGTAAAATGGGGACACACCGGAAGAGGAAATGGCAAACCACACTCGTATCTTTGCCAAGAAAACCCCAAATGGGACACAGAGAGTTGGACATGACTGAACAACAGTTACCTTGGTTTACGTCGCCAAATATTTTGAGAGCTGCTACAAAAGATACTATCAGAGTTATTGATAGCTCTCATAAGTGTACGCTATGATTGTTGAGAGCATACTGCTCAAATAACACTAAGGCAAGAATGGTGTAGTGGAGGGAGCCCTGGAGATGGAGTCAGAAGACCTTGCTGCAAATCCTGGCTTTGCTGTTTACTACCAGTATGGCCTTGGGCCTCAGTTTCCTCATCTGTAAAATGAAAAGGCTACGCTAGATGGCCTCTGAAGCCTGCTCTGGCTCTACCCCATTATCCCATGATGTCAGATCCTAAATACAAGTTGCAAAAAAGATGAAGGTGAAAAGGCAAGTGGGGAGAGGGTATGAAGTAAATAAATCATGTGGTTCGTCTGTGGGATTCATTCAAGGAAGCTGAATAAATTGAAGCAGGGAATTGGATAAGCAAACCTCTGTTCTATTTACATTTAAAACAGACCTTGTATAGTGAAACTGTATAAATTACTGTGTGAAACTAAAGAACTCCTGTGTCATTGGAGCAATGCGGGGCAGTTGTATAAAACGGCACTTTTCAAAGCTACTACTTTCCCACCCGTGATATCATTCAATCCTTACCTCTCCAAGGGGTAGAATAGAAAGTATTCCCATTTTACAGATGGGAAAACTGAAGTCCAGAGTAGTTAAGTGAACTGCCCAAAGTAATATCATTGGTGAAAGAGTTGCAATATAAATAGTTTTGTTGTCTGATGTTGAGTGAATGTTGCCCCTTCAGTCTTTGAACCGCAAACCAAATCTCAGGGGTGGGAGGGACCTTGGAGTCATTGGGTTTGATCTGTCCTTCAACAAGAATCCTCTCTCTCTCTCTCTCTCTCTCTCTCTCCAACACACCCAAGTGGGTATTTGGTCTTTGCTTGAAGAGCTCACTGGAGAGGGCAATCCACTTTCTCCTGGGGTAGCCTTTTCTGCTTTTTGTGATGGTAATGCCTAAATGTGCTTATTTGGCAAATCAACCCATCAATAATCAACAAGGATCTATTAAGATCCTTACCACGTGCAAGGTACCCTTCATTAGAGATAAAAAGACCAAAAAACAAAACAAAACAAAACCAGTTCTTGCCCTCAAGGGCCTTATATTCTTTTGGAGGAAAATAGCAGGTTCTCAGATAAATTAAAAACAAAATACACTCACATACAATATACATACACACATACACAAAGTAAATGCAAGGTAATTTTGGAGTGAGGGGAGGCACTAATAGTTGGGGGTGGGGTAGGGGCGATGGATGTCAGAAAAGGTCTCTTATAGGACATAGTACTTGACCTGAGCTTTGATGGAAAGTAGGAACTCTTAAGGAGGCAGCTAGATGATGCAGTGGATAGGGTGCTGAGCCTAGAATCAGGAAGACCCAAGTTTAAATGTGACCTCAGACACTTAAGCTGTGTGACCCTGGGCAAGTCAGTTAACCCTGTTTGCCTCCTCAGTTTCCTCATCTATAAAATAAGCTGGAGAAGAAAATGGCAAACCACTGCAGTATATTTGCAAACCATTCCAGTATTTCTGGCAAGAAAATCCCAAATGGGGTCACAAAGAATAGACGTGACTGAAAACAACTGAACAACAAGAGAGATAGATGAGGGAATGCATTCCAGACATGGAGAACAGCCTGTACAAAGGTAGGTGTCATGCGTGAAGAACATTGAACAGGCTAGTTTGGTTTTGATCTCTAGAGGATGTAAAGGAGGGAAATAAGCATTTATTAAGTGCCTGTTGTGTACTAGGCACTGTACTAAGCACTTTACAAATATTATCTCATTGATTATAACAACCCAAGGAGGTTGGTACTATTATTGTTCCTATTTTGCAGTTGAGGAAACTGAGGCAGACAGAGGTTAAGTGACTTGCCCAGAGCCACATAGCCTGTGTTTGAGCCTGGATTTAAAGTCAGCTCTTTCTGAGCCTAGGTCCAACTCTCTATCCACTGTGCCACTTAGCTGCCTGAGTTATGTGTAATAAGTCCAGTCTGGAGCTAGACTGTGTAGGGCCTTATATAAAGGGTTGTGTTTTATTCTAGAGGCAGGAATTATAGGAGATTATACTTTTATAATTGTGCTTTGACTACAGTGTGAAGGATGGGCTGGAGTGGGGAGTGATTTTAGACAGAGAGACCAACCAGGAACCTGTGACAGTATTCCAGGTGTGAGGTAATGCAGGCCTTCCCAGGGTGGTGAGTAGAGAGAGGGGAATGGGTGTGAAACATGCTGCAGAGGCAGACTTGATGAGATTCAACAACTAATTGGGTTTGTGAGTTGAGGGAGAGGGAAAAGTTGAGGACAGCACCTAGGTTTCATACCTGGCTAATTTGAAAGATGCTGATGCTCTTGGTAGAAATAGGTAACTTCAGCAGAGGCTTTATGGAAAATATAATAAACTCTGTTTGCATATGTTGATTTTGAATTAACTATGGGATGTTGACTTTGGTATTATAATGGTAGCTGTCTTTTATGTAGCACTATAAGATTTGCAAAGCCCTTTAAATATATTGTCTCGTATGATCCTCACAACAACTTTTTTTTTTATCATTTCCATTTTATAAATGAGTATACTGAGACTGGTTAAGTGACTTGCCCAGGGTCACACATTTAATAAGTGTCTAAGTCAGAATTTGAATTTAGATCTTCTTGACCCTAAGCCCAGCCTTCTACCTACGATACCACCTAGCTACCTCTGAAAGTTCTTTGAGTATAGTTCATGGATCCCTAGGGGTCCCCAAGACCCCTTTAGGGGGTTTGCCAGGTCAGATTATTTACTTGTAATACTCCTCCCCTTTTCCAACTATATATCTCTGTGAGGCTAGATTTTCTTTATATACTTCAACCAAAACCATATATCACAACAGATTGAATACAGAAGCAGATAAGAGCATTCAACTGTCTTCTATTAAGCCAGACATTAAAGAAAATTGCAGAAATATATAAAACAATGCCATTCTTCTTACCAATTTTTTTTGATTTGGAAAATATTATTTTTAGTAAAATAATTTGTTAACATGTAATGGATTTATTGTTGTTTTTCAATGAATTAGTAAATAAATATTTTAAAATTTTATTAGTTTTAATTTATAATACAGTAAATATCAATAGATATATAATCCACATAAATAAAAGGTCTTTGGGATTCTCAATAATTTTTAAGGGTATGAAGGGGTCAAGAGACCAAAAAATTTTGAGAATTGCTATAATAGACATGTATAGATATAGGACTGGAGCTCAGGAGAGAGACTGTCATTGGATATATGGATCGTGGAGTCTTCTGTATAGAGATGGTTCCAGAACACATGGGAGCTGATAAAGTCACTCACAGAGAGAAAAAGAAAGAGGGAAGAGGGGCCCCAGATGGAGAAGTGGGGAATACTCACAGTTAGTGGGGAGGGATATAGATCATGATCCAGTAAAGGAGACTGAGAAAGAGCAGACAAGTTGGAGAACTAAGAGAGCAGTTTCTCTCTGTCTCTTTTTCTCTCTGTCTCTCTCACATACACATGCAAATAATAGCTATCACTTAGACAGTTATTTAAGGTTTGCACAGTGCTTTGCATATGTTATCTCATTTAGTCTTTACAACATCCCTGTGAGGCAGGTGTATTTATCATTCCCATTTTATAGTTGAAGAAACCGAGGCACACAGAGTGTAAATGACTTGCCTATGCTGCTAAGTGTCTGAGGCAGGATTTGAATCCAGGTATTCCTGGCTCCAAGTCCAGTGCTCTTATCTACTGAGGCACCTAGCTGCCTCACAAACCCAGAATGGAGTGAGTATTCAGAAGAAAAGGGTAGTAGACAGTGCCAAATGATGCAGAGAGGTCAAGAAGGAAAAGTGGCAAAAAGAGGCCATTGGTTTTGGCCATTAATAGATGACCAAAAGAGCAATTTCTGTTGAGTGATGAGGTCAGAAGCCAGCTTGCAAAGGGTTAAGAAGTAAGTGAGAAGAGAAAAAGCAGAGACGATGAGTGTAGACAGATTTTTTTTTTTTCTAGAGTTTTGGCTGTGAAAGGGAAAAGAGTTATGGGACAACAGCTTGAGCATGAGAAATAGTAATCCATATGTTCAAGATGCATTACATAGTCCATGGAAGGTATGTTTGCTTGTTTAGTATGCTGTGTCACAGTACATATTTTGTTGTGGCTAAATTTTATTTTATTTTTTGATACCCACCTGTGGTTTCATTGGTATGGGGAAACTCCCAATACAGAAACTCCCTGAACCAATGTAAATCAGCAACTGTCTGTAACTTAACTGCCCACTGTGTTGTTACTGGACTAATAGTCACAAAGCCAGAATTTGCCAGAGCCTGGGCTTGAACCAAGGTCTTTTTGAAGTTACCATGAAGACCTATGTGTCAATGCTTGGTATACAAATGAAGTTGCAGGTCTCTTATAATAATTCTGCAATGTCCTCCTTGCCTCTAGGTGTCCTCAGACCACAAGTTGGCAACCACTGCTCCTGAAGGATGGAACTATTAGTCTCATGATTGAGCCTTGTCCATTTCTTGAAAAGTTTTTGATTTACACAGTTCAAAGGACTATGGCTCTGTAGGGTATGGTTTAACCTCTCTTAATGTGTATTGGTTAACATTATGACCCTTCTTCCCAAAGTGTTTCTGACGGCTACAAAGAGGAGTTTGAGGAGAATAGCTAATATTCATATTACCCACAACAATCCTGGGAGGGAGGTACTATTATTATACCCATTTTACAGATGAAGAAGCTGAAGCTGAGGGATGTTCACCTTACTGCAAGGTCATACAAATAGTATCTGATGCAGAACACTTTGAACTAGGTCTTCCTGACTACAAAGTGCTAGTGTTCAGAAGTCATGTTTTAGATTCTGTGACAGAATGGTCACAGAATAGTGCCACTCCTCATCTTCAGACAATCTGGCTAGTGCTCTTTGTTGCTGTCACCACAAGGTAAAAAAGCTGCGAAATTTCTCCTAAGAAGATCAGAATCCTTGGGTTTTTCTTTATTTCTCCTCAATTTTTTCTGGTAAGTTTCCTCTAAGTCACCCTATCTAGTATAGTAGGGCAGCTAGGTGAATGAATAGTGTGCCAGGCCTGGAATCAGGAAGACTCATCTTTCTGAGTTCAAATCCAGCCTCAGACACTTATTAGCTGTGTGACCCTGGGCAAGTCACTTAACCCTGTTTGCCTCAGTTTCCTCATCTGTCAAATGAGCTGGAGAAGGAAATGACAAAACACTCCTGTATCCCTACCATGAAACCCCCAAATGGGGCCATGAAGAGTTGGACATGACTGAAATAATTGAACAACCACCACCACCACCACCACCTATTACAGTTAAGCACATGGTATAAAAGTACACAATTTGAGGCTATTGGGGGTTTCCAATTGCCTAGTTATAGAATCTCATAGAATCTTAATCTCATCTCAATCTTCTCATCAGAAGACATGTCAGAGGTCACCTAGTCTGACTCCTGTGACACAGAGAAAGTCACAAGCTCTTTGAGCCTCGGTTTCCTCATCTGTAAAAAGAGGGGGTTGGACTAGATAGCTTCCAGGACCCCTTTCAGCTCACATCTAATCCTATTATCTGGTTCCCTCTAAAGCTAAACATCCTCAATTCCTTTCAAATGATCCATATATGACATGGTGAGTTGTCCTTCTTTACACATCCTTCCTAAAAAGTGGCATCCAGAACTTCACACAATGTATCAGATATGTTCTGCGTAGAGCAGAGACAGAGTCTCACATCTCTTGTTTAATTCACTAGACCTTTCTTTGTCGTTCAGCCATTTTCAGTTTTGTCTGACTCTTTGTGACCCCATTTGGGGTTTTCTTGGGAAAGATACTGGAGTGGTTTGCTATTTCCTTCTCCAGCTCATTTTACAGATGAGGAAACTGAGGTAAACAGGGTGAAGTGACTTGCCCAGGGTCACACAGCTAGTAAATGTCTCAGGTCATATTTGAATTCATGAAAATGAGTTTTCCTGACTTCAGGCCCAGCACTCTAACCACTGTGCTACCTAGCTGCCCACCACCTAGGTGCCCACCATGTAACTGCCCAGCACTTACTTGTATTAATGCCATTTAATTTATCTTAGGATATGTTTTAGCATAGGATTAAAACCATTTCTGCTCAGGAAGGGAGACATTTTCTAAAAATTAAGTTTTTAGAAAAACTGCTGGTTGGGCAATAATACTTACTCCTTGGTGACTGTAAACTGTGCCACACCTTCATCGCTTCTAGGCTACCTTCTGAAGAATTCATTATACTAATCCATTAATCTCTAACCCCTTAATTGTTTTTTCTCAAAGCTGTCCACACCAGTGGCTTCCTGCCATCTTTCATCACTTGTCCTGGAAATTTAAGTCTGGTGATATGTTGATATACAGGAACTGCAAGCCCTGATGCCCTTCAGAAACTCTAGCATTGAGGCTACACAGAAAAGTGACTCTTCTTAAAAGAGGTGAACAATGAAGTCAGCGTTGTGGTTTGTGAAACTGAGGAAGAACCTTATGGGCTTCCTGAGAAACCGTGCATGCCAATTAATCTTAAGCATTTACAGAAATAAGAACCACTCTGTTTTTGAGCAGGTGATACTATGATAGCTTAAAACATCAATAGAACAGATTGAAGTGTCTCTTGACTTTTCCTCTTTTCTCTTTGTTTCGTTCTCTTTTTCTTTCTTTCTTTGTTTCTCTTTCTTTGTTTCTTTCTTTGTTTCTTTCTTTGTTTCTTTCTTTGTTTCTTTCTTT
>NW_020954579.1:672380-712349 GCF_900497805.2 Vombatus ursinus | reverse complement strand
TTTCTTTCTTTGTTT
This sequence comes from Vombatus ursinus, assembly GCF_900497805.2. NCBI lineage: Eukaryota > Metazoa > Chordata > Mammalia > Diprotodontia > Vombatidae > Vombatus > Vombatus ursinus. The sequence continues at coordinate 712,334 of NW_020954579.1, read as the reverse complement.
CTTTCTTTGTTTCTTTCTTTGTTTCTTTCTTTTCTTCCTTCCTTCCTTCCTTCCTTCCTTCCTTCCTTCCTTCCTTCCTTCCATCCTTCCTTTCCTTCCTTCACCTCCAGGCTGAATTATTGACTTTTCTGTTTCTAGCCTTTCCTGTCTTCAACTTGAATATTGCCAGCAGCTTTGACTTTGGATTGGACCTGTGATTTCATTTGTATACGGTAGTAGACTTAAACTTTTTAGTCTTAGGACCCTTTTATTCTCTTAAACATTACTGAGGACTCTACAGTGATCTTTTGTTTATATGGGTTATATCTATTGATATTTGCCATATCTGAAATTAAAACGGAAACATTTAAAATATTTATTAATTCATTTAAAATAACAATAATAAACCTATTACATGTTAACACAAATAAAATATTTTTTATTAAAATAACTATATTTCCTAAAGGAAAAATATTTGTGAGGAGCAACATTGTTTTATATATTTTTGCAAATTTGATGTTTGGCTTAATAAAAGATAGCTGGATTCTCCTATCTGCTTCTACATTCAGTCTATTGCAATATGCTATTTTGGTTGAAGAATATGAAGAAAATTGAGTCTCACATATATGTAGTTGGAAAAGGGAGGAGTATTATCAAGGGAAATGTCTTAGTATTACTACAATTATAAAAATAGTTTTGATCTTGTAGACCCCCTGAAAGGATCTCAGGGCTCCTGAGGCTCCTCTGATCACACTTGGAGAACCACTATTATAGGGTATTGATCTCCAAACTCTTTTGATTGTGTACTCCTAAGAGTAAAAGAAGGGCAGTTAGGTGGCTCCATAGTGCACAGAGTGCCAGGTCTGGAGTCAAGAAGAATCATCTTCCTGAGTTCAAATCTGACCTCAGACACTTACTAACTGTGTGACCTTAGACAAGTCACTTAATTCTGTTTGCCTCAGTTTCCTCATCTGTCAAATGAGCTGGAGAAGGAAATGGCAAACCATTTCAGTATCTTTGCCAAGAAAACCCCAACTGGGGTCATGAAGGGTTAGATGTGACTGAAATGACTGAAGAACAGCAAGAGTAAAAGAAGCACTTTTTTGAGGAAGCACTCCAATAAATATGTCCATTTATTCATTCATAAATTATGTAGGTACTATACTAACATTATCAGCATCATAAAACATACAAAAATATGTACTTAAAAAGGGTGAAGTAAAGGTAAAATGAGGTAGCAAGATGGCATGATGGCCAGATGGTAGGGAGCTGGACTTGGATTTGGGAAGACCTGAGTTCAAATTCAAAACATTTAAATACGTGTAGATCTTTCTGATGTCGCAGCTAGTACTCAGTTCTCTATACACTCTGTTACTGTAATGCTACATTTTTATTATTGGTCCAGGATTGTGATTTCCTCAGTATGGAGCACTCCTAGCATAGAAACAACCTCCAACTATGGGAGATTAGTTCCTTTCTGTAACTTACAGTCTTAGAGATTTTCCTTAACATGACTAAATAAATTATGGTATATAAATTTAATGAAATGCATGATAAAGAAACAATAAAGACTTTCAGGATTGTCCTGCTTGTGAGAACGTTATCTAAAGCCTCCTCCTCTCTCCATTTTTGGATGCTTTTTTCTTTTTTCATATTTATGTATCTATGTGTAGTCTTTATGAACTCTGGGGGTGGGGTCTTTATCCTAACTTCCACTTATATTGTCAAATTGGGTCCCAGAGGATGGCTACCTCTTCCCCTCAGGATTCTAGGGGTGCGCTGAACAATTGCGATATCTTTCTAATGCTATCAGTTTAAGCCCCTATTCCAGTATGTCTCTCCTTTCCCCCATGTCAATTGCCAGTTACAGTTAATATCTCCCTTACATCATTGATTGTTCCAGTAATTTATGCTACACTATCAAATGAACAAGTTGGTAGCTCATAGATATCCTCAATAAAAAATTAGCCCTAATTAGCTTTTACATCTTGGTGCCTTGGGAGAATGTGTTCATGTGGACGAAATAAAATGAAAACCAGTTACAAGATGGAGTTGGTTTGGTGTGAGAATCAAGAGAATCAATTAGATTTTATCTCATGATCCCTGATTCCAACTCGTGTTGCCACATGTATTTTTTTCTATCTTGTTTTTCTGCAAATCATCCATGGAAAACTAGATGGTATAAGCCATCTATTGTTTCATAAATGCAATTAATCAGCATCTCTCAATTCTGGGAAAAGAAAGACCCTGAAACCTACTCATCCCCCTCCTAGCCTCATTGAAACTCACTCTTCCCACCTTTCAATTTGGAAAGCCCCTAATGTTTCCTCCAGTTAGAAAGCAGATTACCGAATTTTGTATCCTGGCTTGTATCCTGTTTTTGTTTTCTTTCAGTTAATTGGTCTTATTTGATTAATTGGTTTTAATACATAAAAATCTGTCTCGCTGTATTCAGGGTCTTTGGACTGACTGGGGAGTCCACTGACCTCTTTATTATGCGTGTTTTGCTAATGAATCATATAGCTCAGATTGTTTCCTCGGTTATTATTATTTATCCACCAAAACTTTTAAAGCAGTTGCTACAAAGCATCCACCCCACCAAATTTACTTCTAAATGTGGCGTAACTGATGGATGAAGTCACTTCTCTGCTTTCAGCTCATGGTAACCCCACTGCTGGGTAGAGCCACTGCTAGACTTAGCACAGTGTCTGCAAGGCACATAGTAGGTACTTAATAAATGCTTATTTCTTTCCATTCCTTCCTTCTTCTCTGCCATGGGTGGACTCCTGTCCCTGCACCTCAGGTGGCTTTTTCTTTCAAAATGTCACAAGATCATGCACCAAAGGAAACAAGAAGCAAACGGTTGGTGTCCCCATCCCAGACACAGGCCTCACTAGGAGGCCATGAGCCTGTAGGCTGGCCTAGCAGGGTGTGAATGGGAAGAGCAGCCCATTAGGTCCCCCTTGGGCTCAGGGAACTGTGTTTGCTCCTCATAGCAGGAAAGAAAGAGAGATTTTGTCTATTGATGGCTTTCGTATGCACAATCGGTTCAAGCTCAGTAATCAATTATAGTTATCTCTTCCACATCCGGACTTTCCCCACTGTGGTTTCGATGTTAGCATAAGAAATTAAACGGGAATTTTTTGGGGAGTTTTGAGGAAGCCACAGATGACACGTGAAAACCTGCAGATGACACAGGAAAAGTTTAGAAACTCAGAAATGCATAAAATGTATATGTGGTATTATATAGTATCAACATATTTTATCTTTTAATACCATAGTAATTCAGACTTCTTAGTATGACAGGAAGGCCAAAGAATTTTATGCAGATTTTTTAGATCATGGGGTGCTGCGTCTCTGTGATGTGGAAGGGATTACTAAAAGGCTTTCTGTAAGTAAGCAGTAAAAGTGGGCACAAAACAAGTCACAGAAGATTTGCCACATGCTAGGAAGAGAATGGCCATGTTCCTCCATTCCATGTCATCATAATTCCGGAAAGGTTGTTTTCATCCCCATGGGGTTGCCTCCCTCCCAGGGCATGTACAGACTGAATGAAACATGTTGAAATGTGTGTGTGCTCAGCTGAAAGGCTGAGAGGGTATGACCATGTCTCAGTGACCAGACCTTTGAACTAGAGGTCCTAAAGTCGGAGAGCGATGCCAGGGTGGAATAGGGTCAGGGTTCCTTTGCCCGAGCTAGTTGTTGTACCACCACCAAGACAGCCAAAATTGAGAAAAGCATTAGCTATGGGAACTTCTGTCTTTTTCTAAATTCACCAAGCTCCTGTGTTGATCAGGAGAAGCCAAGAGGTTTAGATCCTGTTTTTCTTCATGCCTCGAACATTGTAAGTGCCTAATAAATGCTTGTTGGTTGATTAAATGATTGAGCTCCTTAGTGGCTGGGTCTACTGGCTATGTGAGACGTGTATCAGTTGTAAGCCATGTTGCGTTGTCTATATTCCTTTGCCCTCTCAATAGGGGAAATCATAGCTGTGTAGACTAATATAAACTATGCTGAGTGGTGTCTAGAATTCTGGTCTGAGAGCAGCCTTTTCCATTGTCTAGTAACTACTTGAGTCTAGGAGAGGCTGTAGGCATGTAGCCAAGCAGTATATGTTTTATTATGCATTTTTATTGCTTTTATGGATTTTATACTATGAGTAAAATATCCACTCAGAACTGAGTGTGTAGTGTCTGTTTCTCAGGGGAGTATGACCCTATTATGCCAAGGTCATGTGGATATGGCTCAATGAAATATAACAAGTTCAAGGTAATCTTTGCCAGATGTGGAGGGTTGAGAGAAGATTAGGAGTGAATAAATCTACATTAAGCTATAGTCCCTACATTGGGAAGTACATATGAACACTCAGAGAGAGAGGCAGAGCTATAGGATAGAGTCATCCACTCTGACAATCAGAGGGAGCACATCCCTCAGCGGGGTGGGGGGCTGTGACCACTATGATCTTGGGACTTTCCATGGTCCAATCCTGAGTTGAATAGGACCAGGTCCTAGCTTCCTGCTGGCAGACTACTTTGTCCTTTGTGTTTGAAGAGGACCAATGACATCATGGGGTGATGTCTTGACTTGCCCATGAATTGGACTTAAGTGAGGCAGCCTCACTACCTCATCTTGAGTCATTAAAGTCCAGTGGCAAGACAGAAGTCAGGACATCTGGTGATAGCCCGGGATGTAGGGGATGAGCTTGGTGTGTTCAGTGTCTGACCAAGCTGTAAGAGCTCCACAGCACCTGCTTCAACAGTCTTCATGGTCATTGGAACAAATTGTTCTCATTTACCCTACATGCTTGGGGTAGACATCTCTCTAACTCACTGACACTTTTGAGGCCTATTGGTTACCTCCAACCTAGTTTAGCCCATCTGCCAAGACAGTTGTGGCTGCTGCACATGCTACAGCTTCTTGGGGCCACAGGAGAGAGTTCAGCGGCTGGTGGGGTACCAAAAATGGATGAGGAGCCCTGAAAAGGCTCAGCAAGCCCTCATTGGTCAGAAATACTAGTCCTCTCTTAACACTCCATACACCGTATCTACTGAATAAAAAGAGATGAAAGTAGGTTTTCACCTAGGCAAATGGTAGTTCTGAATCACAGTCACTGGAAGAGCATAAGATAGTTATTTGCTGGTCCTAGAGAAATGGGAAGTACTAAGGAGGAAGAAGTTTGGGGGTTATATTAACTCCCAAATCCAAACTGAATGTTGTCACATAGGAGCTTCTTCTCAATGCTGTCTCTTAGAGCCATCCAACAAGCTGATTACAGTGTGGGAGGACAGGGCTTAGGTTCGTGGCTGCGCAGGAGTCCTGAGGTGAGGGTGGCTTCTATATCTCCCAAGTAAACTCCTCTCAGTTAATTGGACCTTCATTATTTTGTCATTATACAATGAATGTTACCACCTTCATGCCTTTGCTCATGTTGTACTCACCCTAAATCAAATCTTGCTCATCTAGTGCCGCTTGCTCTATTAAATCAAATTAATCAAACTAATTCTGTGATTTCCTATATCACTATCAAACATATCATACATTATTTGCCCTTTAAAAATATACTCTAAAATATTTATAGCAGCTCTCTTTGTGGTAGCAAAGAACTGGAAATTGAGGGAATGTCGATCAATCGGGGAATGGCTAAACAAGTTGTGGTCTATGAATGTAATGGGAAACTATTGTGCTGTAACAAATGATGATGAGCTGGTTGATTTTAGAAAAACATGGAAAGACCTGCATGAAATAATGAAGAGTGAAATGAGCAGAACTAAGAGAACATTGAATATAGTAACAGCAATCTTGTTTGAAGAAGAACTGTGAATAATTAAATTATTCTGAGTATTATAAATATTCAGATTAACTACAAAGGACCTATGGTGGAAGATGACATTCACCTCCAGAGAAAGAACTGATAATAGAAGTAAGCATAGTATGGATATATACATACATACACATATGTGTATATGTGTACATGTATATGTATAAGTATATATGTATATACATATATACCTACACATATATGTGTGTTTGTGTACATATATATGTATATGTGTGTGTATATATATATATATGCACACACACACATATATATGCCTTCTCCATGTGTATTAGGGAGAGAGGGAGAAAGGGAAAGAGAGAGTTCAAAATTTAAAATGTAACAAAAAAGCTCAACTTGCTTAATTGGTATGTAATTGACTATCTCCTAACTATCCTATCCCCCACATAGATTTCCTTGAAGGCAGGACTTTGCATTATTTAAATATGTGGCAGAATGCCTCAAAATATGCTGATCTCACAGTGCTCAGTAAAGATTTCTCAAATCCAACCATAGGCTCATCAGATGAGGCTCCATCTCATCAAATTTTGTGATTTGTGTATTGTGACCGCTTCTTGCCTGCCATTTGCTGCTTCTAAACCACTTAAGAATAGCTGCTCAGGTAATGTGTTTAGATATAGCTGTGGTTTCCCTGCCATGGATCTGTCTTATGGTATAGTTTATCACATCAGAGCATAGTCCTGAGTCAAGAATACTAAGCTGTATTATCAAGTAAAGGGAATGCTTGGTGTTTAGAAAAAGGGGTGTGTGTGTGTGTGTGTGTGTGTGAGAGTGGGTGTGTGTGTGGACAGAGGTTGGGGGAATGGATAGAAGTGGGTGGTCTGAGGCATCTAGGTAGCCTAGTGAATAAAGTCAGCTTGGAGTTAGGAAGACTTGAGTTCTTACCCTGCTTCAGACATCTTCTACCTGTATGATCTTGGGCAAACCACAATCTCTTTTGGCCTCCCTTTCCTCATCTGTAAAATGAGGAACAAAGACTCAGTGTTAAGATTCCTTTTAGCTCTAAAATCTTTAAAATATTGAGGTCAAGATCTGGGGGAAGCCCATGGAGCAAGTGGGAAATGAGGTTAGGAATATAGGTATTGGGAATCAAGTTGTCAAATAAGTCATGGAAATGGGAGAGCTGGGTTATATGTGCTAAGCCAAGGTCAAGAACCCTATGGGTTGGTGTCAGAAAGTGGTGAACCACCATCTGTATTATAAAATGACTGGCTGTTTCTTAACATTTAGTATTTCAAAATTAGTTTGAGAATTTTGCTAGGGAAAGGGTTTAAATCTTTTCTGCTGAGCCATCACAGTAGGGAATGGCCAGTATTGGGCTAGAAAGGCAAAATCTCAGCAAAGATGAGAGTTCCTAAGGGTCTTAAGGACCTGCTGCATGTCCAACCCTCCTGCTTCCTTGTGGGGCCTTGAAATTTAAATCAAATTAATAACATGATGTATGGTATAAACTAGAGGCAGCTAGGTGGTGTAGTGGATAAGAGCATGAGACTAGGAGTCAGGAAGATTTGAGTTCAAATGTGACTTCAGATATTTACTAACCGTGGACTTTCTCAGCCCCAGTTTCCTCATATGTAAAAAAGAGATAATAATAACACCTATTATATATTTAATTCTATTATAATGTGTTATTACAAAATGTTAATATTACCTATCATTATAGTAATAACAACTACTATACTATACTATACTATAATATACAACTACTGCAATATAGCATTATTAATATCATATGAATGTTATTAAATGCAAATATATAAATATAACCATAACACACAATATTAACATAATAATATTACTATAACAATATATTATCATAATATATTATATTATATATGCTATTATTATCCCATTTATAGATTATATTTAGGATAGTAAATATAATTCATTGTTTTATTATATATTATAAAATTAATTATATTATTAATTATATAAAATGCTATACTATACTCTGTCAACCTACTCCACCCCACCTCACTCTACCCCAATCCAAATCAACCTACCCCACTCCATCCCATCTTATCTCATCTCATCTCATTCTATCCCATCCCATCCCTACCATGCCATACCATGCTATACCATGCCATAACATACCATACCATATCATCTATACATACTATGCCAAGAAGCCCATCTACTCCCTGAGTGTAGGTAGCACATAACTCACAGGTCTGTGGGACTTAGATAAGATAATGTGTAGAAAACCCTTTGTCAATTTTAAAGTACATTGTAATCATCGGCTATTAATATGAACAGAAATAAAAGCTTCTAGCATAGACTCCACGAAATAAAAAGTGTTTCCTTTGCTAGCTGCTGCTCCTGCCCTGCTGGTCACCTCTGCTGTGTCTTCTCACTCCACCCTACCTTCCCCATTGGACTGTGAGCTCTTTGAGAAAAAGGGCTGTAACACAGTGTCTGGCAAATAGGAGGCCCTTCATAACTGTGGGTTGACTGCCTGACTATCTTTTGTACCCTCTGAAATTCCTTGTTCTCAGGGTTAAAATCTTCCCTTCCACACCACCCCCTACTCCTTTGCAGACATAGGAGGTCTATAGGTATTTGTTGATGTTGTTGTTCAGTCATTTCAATCACATCTGACTCTTCGTGACCCCATTTGGGGTTTTCTTGGCAAAGATACTGGAGTGGTTTGCCATTTCCTTCTTCAGCTCATTTTATACATAAGGAAACTGATGCAAACAGGGTTAAGTGACTTGCCCAGGGTCACATAGCTAGTAAGTGTCTGAGGCTGGATTTGAACTTAGGTCTTCCTGATTCTAGGCCTGGAGCTCTATCCACTGCACCATCTAGCTGCCCCTTCCATAGGTATGGAACACTGCATGTATTTTCAGATTTTTGGATGTATTGATCATTTGTGCTGACTGTTTTTTCTCTTCTTCCAATGTTCTCTTTTAAAAATTTCCTCGTTATAAAGGATGGATTTCTTTCTTTTTTTTTTTTAAGGCAATTGGAGTTAAGTGACTTGCCCAGGGTCACACAGCTAGTAAGTGTCAAGTGTTTGGTTCAAGGCCAGATTTGAATTCAGGTCCTCCTGATTTCAGGGCCAGTGTTCTATCCACTACGCCACCTAGCTGCCCCTAAAGGATGGATTTTTAAGAAGGATATAGAGGGAAATTTAGAAAATGTAAAAATGAAAGATAATGAAATTTATTTAAAAACACTTCATATTAGTCAGCCAATAAGCATTTATTAAATATTTACTTTGTGCTAGGAACTATATTTCTGGGGATGCAAAGAAAGATAAAATATAGCTTCCACTCTTCAGGAACTCAGTTTAATAGGGGAGACAATATGCAAACAACTGTATACGACAAGCTGTATTGGAAATAATCAACAGAGGGAAGATATTAAAATTAGGAGGGATTGGGAAAGGCTTCCTGTAGAAGATGGAATTTTAGTTGAGACATATAGGAATCTCGAGAATCCAGGAGGTGGAGATCAGGAGGGAGAATGTTCTCATTTATGGGGGCCAGTCGGTGAAAATGGCCAAAGTCAGGAGTTTTGTTCTAGGACCCTCAAGGAAGACTGAATGACAGAGGAGGTGAGAGGTTCCTGTGTGCGATAACGTAAGAAGAAAGGAAAGATAGTAGGGGGGAGGTAGGTCATGAAGGGCTTTGAATACCAAACAGAGGATTTTATATTTGATACTGGAGGTGAGGAAGAACCCCTGGAGTTTGTTGAGTAGAGTGGTGACATGGTCAAGCTTGCATTTTAAGGAAGTTCAATTTGATAGCTGAGCAGGGGATGGATTGGAATGGGGAGAGACAAGCAGTAGGGAGACCCACCAGCAGGCTCTTGAGCTAGTCCTGGCATGAGATGATGAGGACCTACATCAGGGTGTTGGCAATGTCAGAGGAGAATAGCAGGTGTATTTGAGGGATGTTATGAAGGCAAAATCACAGGCCTTGTCAACAGATTGGATATGGGGGTTTAGAAAGAGTGAGGGATTGAGGGTGAAACCCAGGTTGGGAGCCTGGGGCATTGGGAAGATCATGGTGCCCTTGACAGTAAGAGGGAAATTTGGAAGCAGGGAGGCTTTGGGAGAAAAGATAACAAGTTCAGTTTTAGACGTGTTAAGTTTAATAATTAGACCTGTGTCCTTACCCTAGAAGTTATTTTTTATATATTTTGTCTTAGTTTTCTATATATGTATTATTCCCCCACAATAGAATATTTTTGTTTTGTTTTTGAGACTGGTTGTTCTGATCTCACCTAGGCTTGGAAGTGCAGCACTCATGGGCTTAATTTTACTCTTGATTGGCATGGAAATTTTTAACCTGTTCTGTTTTTGACCTATGGTGGTTTGCCTGGTGGCCCCCTAGTCCGTGGGGCTCACCATTTTGGTGCCAGACTTACACAGGACACCTGACCAGCTTTAGATCACCTCAGCTCAAAACTCTGGAGCTCAAGAAATCCTACCTGGTAGCAGGAATTATAGCTTCTGCCTCCCTACAATAGAATGTAATCTCCTTAAGGACTGAGTCACATTTTTGTTATTTGTATTCCCAGAACCTTCCACAGTTCTTGGTACATAGTAGGAACCTAAAAAATGCCTGGTGAGTTAGATTGAAAGCCCATAAAAGGTTTTAAAAACTCCTATGTTCAAATGGTGTTATGTTCAAGAAAAATTTTATTGAAAAAAGAATAAAGGAAACCCCAACTATATTTATGGCTTTACTTTTGTGACCAAAAGTAGTTATTTGAAAAGCTCCCCTTTTCCCCCAAGCCTTTCAAGGCTTGTCAAGGATTGTCAAGACCTGGAATTCTATCTCTATGCATGAGGCCTCTCGTGATCCATTTCTCTTAACATTATTAGAGCCTCTTTGATGACTTGTTAGGCTGATCTCTGATGAACATCTTTTATTTTTGATGAGACGACAATTCCATCAACCAGCTCTTCAACAATGGTTTTATAGAGAAAAGTTTTTGTCAGTTCTATAAATGAAAGGAAATGAAATGAAAGTTAGAATTTATGTGATACAAACACACTGATGCATTCCAAGTATCAAAGACTAGCCCTCTGTCCAGGGCTAGGTGGAAAGTTCATATATTTTATACTTACTAAATTTTTAGGCAGAAAAATCCAATTAATTTTAATTTTTGCTGATTTTGTAGAAAGATACCAGAGATATAACTAGGGCAGATTAGAGCTTCATTCCAGGACATATAGATTTAGAGGATAATTATAATACTTGGAGCTCTTTAAAAGTATAGAAATAACTGAGCTTAGTGCCTAGTTAGTAAGAAAAAAAATTAAGAAAAATGATAATCTGTCAAATTGCCTGTTTCCTTCCCCCAGAAGCTCCTACTCCCCTCCGTAGGTTGTTCCCTGGCTATTTCCCAGCCTGTGTGATGAGTTCCCCAACATGCTTTTTTTAGGTTATATTTCATGCTACTTCCCCTGGGTATTTCTTGTGCTATTTGCCCTGGCATGAAAATTACTAGTTTTGATTGAGTAACAGATCAATTAATCCTTCAAAAAACATTCATTAAGTGTCTGCTTGTTATGTACTGGATGCTGGCAAAAACGAAATAGTTTTTACCATCAAGGAATTACATTCTGTGCCTGGAGGCAACATGAATAGTGGTGAGATCAATGAATTTGGAGTCAAAGGATATGAAATCAAATGCTGTTTCTGCTACTGTGTGACTTTGGGCAAATCTCTTCACTTTCCTGGGACTCAGTTTCCTTATTTGTAAAGTCATATTTTGGATTAGATGGTTTCAAAGGCCACTTTTACTTTTAAATCTATGATCCAATGATTCTATTTATAGAAGTATAGACAAAAAAGGTAATTTTGACAAGGGGCAGTAATATCTGGAAGGACCAGGAAAGACCTCATGTTGGAGCTGGCATGTCAACAGGGCTTTGAAGGAAGCTAGGGATTGTAAGAGGTGGAGATGAAGAAGGAAAACCTGGGGCCAACCTGTGCAAAAGTATGGAAGGGAAAGATAGAATGTCCTGGGTAAGGAAGAGCAAGCTTAGATAATAATGGTGAAATCTAGTCTATGTTGGAGAAAATCCAAAACCCTAGGCTGATTTTAAAGTAAATACCATTTTATTGATCTCAAATGCATAAATGATTAGAATCAGGACAGCAAAGTGTTTCCAAGTAGAGATCCCTGTTTTAATTACTAAATAAGGATGATTTATAATTAACATGTGGAGTATTGGCAGGTGCTGACTCTTGTCATCCATGTCCATCCCTTAATATGGTGATGAAAAGCGGAGAGAATGGAGGAGAGAGTTGTCCTCTGGAAGTCAACAGAGTTTTAAGTCTGTTATTGATAGCCTAGAGTCCAGGAGTAAGGAAAGTGATAAAAGGGAGGAAGAGTCTGTGAATTTCTAATTTAGAGTTTGGGAGGGACTTTAGTAATCATCCAGTTGAACCTCCTCATTTTACAGACAAAGAAACCGAGGCCCAAAGAGGTTAAATGATTTTCCTAAGGTTGCACAGGTGGAAGAGTAAAGATTTGAACCTAGGTTCTCTTAACTCTAGCCTTGATTTTTGTTGCCAGGTGGCTATAGGGGGTACAGTGGGTAGAACACCAGGCCTGGAGTTGGGGAGACCTGAGTTCAAATCCAGCCTCAGATACTTCTTAGTTGTATGACACTGGGCAAGTCACTTAACCCTGTTTGCCTTAGTTTCCTCACGTGTAAAATGAGCTGGAGAAGGAAATGGCAAACCACTCCAGTATCTTTGCCAAGAAAACCCCAAAAGGGGTCACAAAGAATTGGACACGACTGAAAAGACTGAACAGCAACTAAAGAAAAAGAAACAGCTGTGATGGGAACTAATTTTAAAACCAGACAATCATTTTAGATTATGATTATTTTAGATTATGCAAGTTGGAAAGAATTTTGTCAGCATCTAAGTTGAATTTAATGAGAAAAAAAACAACTACTAAAGCTACAAGGAATTTTATATTCTGTTATTGATGCGTGTGTCATGCTGGAGAAATGATGAGGTATGGCAAAAAATGCCCTGGATTAGAGATAAAGTTCAAATCCTGGGTTCTGCCACTTACTACATATGTGACCGTGGACAAATCACTTCTAGCTCTAAATCTTATGTAAGCAAGATTTAAAACAACAACAACAACAAACCAAATTACACAAAAAGCATGCAACAAAGATGTTTGAGCAGCTAAGCAGTGCAGTGGATAGAGGGCTGGGCCTGGAGTCAGGAAGACTCATCTTCCTGAGTTCAAATCTGGCCTCAAACACTTACTAGCTGTGTGACCCAGGGCAAGTACTTCACCTTATTGGCCTCAGTTACCTCATCTGTCAAATGAACTGGAGAAGGAAATGACAACCCGATTCAGTATCTATCTTTGCCAAGAAAACCCTGGATGGGATCATGGAGAGTCAGACATGACTTAAAAAAGTTAGTGGGTTTGGATTTCCATCTTCTACTCGGTGTTTCCATTTTGATCACAGGATTTAAATCTGCAAGAGATCTTAGAGATTATCTAGTCCAACCTCCTCATTTTTCAGAGGGTCCAATTGAATCCCAGAGAAATTAAGTGATTTGTTCAAGGTCATGTAGGTAGTAAGTACTAGAATTGGGATTTGAACCTAGAACCTTTGCCTCTGAATCCAGTGTCACCTAAATTCAACATGTCCCAAAGTGACTTCCTTCTCTTCACTTCCAAATCAGCTCTCCTTCACAATATGACTGCTGTTGTCATTGACATTGCCTAAATCTGAGTCACAAAATATCAGAATTTTCATTGACTCCTCGCCTTTGTTTTTCCACCTCTAGTCAGTTCCTATCTCTTGTCATTTCAGCCTTCAAGGATCATAGAGTCATAGCTCTATGGTGTTCATCTAGTTCAACTATTTTACAGATGAGGAAACTGAGGCACAGAGATGTTAAATGACTTGCTTAAGGCAACACAGGATGTAAGTGGCAGAGTTGATACTCCAACTAGTTCCTGTGATTCCAGGTGTAATAATCTTTCTACCATTCTATGAATGCCTGAAATTTTTATTGTGTTCTCCTCTTTCTTTCCATTGCCTTGTCATCATGATAACCTTTTCCAGGATATTTGTATGTAAGAAACATTCAGGAATAGCAAAACTGATCTTCAAGAAAGTCACAAGGTAGATGGTCCGTCTCCCCCATATCTGTACACGATGCCAGAAGTCATTTTCCAATGGAGGAGGGGTTTCAGAGGCTGAGAGAACAGCATATGGTTAACTTGTATAGAAACTAGCCTAGGAAATGGTGGAAAGTAATAGGAATGACAGGGAATCTTCAATCCCAGGGGAAGGGGCACAGTAGAGAGGCCAAGTGTCAGTGGGGGAGCTAGAGTCAGCAGGCTGGGAGGGGACTCAAATAGCCATTTAATTGAATTCAAGATAGATGGGAACAGCTTACAAAGGGATAGAAGAATTGGGGGATGTAATTCGGAGAATGTAAAACATTTAAAAACTCCCCATGATTTGGAGGGAGGGCATGAAATTCCTCAGGCTGAGAAGAGAGAAGTGTTGAGAAGATGAATGTTCTCATACTCATTAAAATCAGAATGAACCCAAGGGGCAAATAGCAGAGCAAGAAAACCCAGATTTCTCTGATTGTTCACAGAATACAAGATTAGATGAAAGACAAATTAGCATGTAGTACCGGAGATATGATGATTAAGAAACAGGGTAGTAAGACCAGCTTAGGAAGAAATGCCAAGGATTCCTTAGTAGCCAGGTGGTATATTGGGCAGAGCCCTAGGCCTGAAGTCAGGAATACCTGAGTTCAAATCCAGCCTCAGATACTAACTGGGTGACCCTGGGCAAGTCACTTAACCCCTGTTTGCTCAGTTTCCTCCTCTGTAAAATGGAGATAATAATAATAGCAGCTACTTCCCAGGGTTGTTGTGAGGATTAAATGAGAAAATAATTGTAAAGTGCTTAGCACAGTGCCTGGCACATAGTAAGAGCTATCTAAATGTTAGCTATTATGGTGATGATGAAGATCTGAGTTCAGTTATGGCCCCAGACACCTACTAGCTTGGTGGGCAAATCACTTAACCTCTGTATGACTCAGTGTCCTCAACTCTAAAATGGGGATAATCATAGCACCTACTTATCAGGATTGTTTTGAGAATCAAATGAGATATTTGTGAAGAGCCCAGCACCATGCATGGTACATAGTAGGCCCTTAGTAAATCCTTCCTTCCTTCCTTCCTTCCTTCCTTCCTTCCTTATTCAACATGCTTTCTAGTTTAATAAAAATTTTTATATTTGCTCTGGACAAAAGTTTCAAATGCTAATAAAACTTTTTATGTTTGCTCTGGACAAAAATTTCAAGTGCCATTCCCTGCCCCATCCTGTCATCTAAATCTTGCTCTCTCATCATCAAGCTCATTCAGTTCATACACATACTGTTTAATTCATCCATTAAAAATGATTGTTTTGGTTATATGTTTTACCTCTAAAACAAAATAGCCATTCCTAACACAGGAGCCATAACTAGCGGTTTTGGTGCCCTAGACAATCACCACAAGACTTACTCCAGGCAAAACAGCAAGAAAGACATTCCCCAATCAATTTTTCAAGACAAATTCTTTTTTGGGATATGGGGAGATCTTAAGATTAAGGCCTATTGGGGGCAGAGATGGACCTGTACAGGGGAGATAGGAAACTTAGGATGTGGGTCTGTGGGTAAAGACCCTAAGACACCCCCAGGAGCCTCCTTTTAGGCCACTTAACCTTTCTGAGTCTCAGTTATCTCATCTATAAATGGTAGATATTACTTGTGGTACTCATGCAGGTGCTTTGATTATCCCCATTTTACAGTTGAGGAAACTGAGGCAGGCAGAGGTTAAGTGACTTGTCTAGAGTTACACAGCTAGTAGGTGTCAGAGACTGGATTTGACCTCAGGTCTTCCTAATAATAACAATAACAACAACTAACATTTATATAGCATTTACTATGTGCCAGGCACTGTCCTAAATGAGCTATTGTGAAGCAAGTACTTTCTTTTTTTTTTGGTGAGGCAATCAGGGTTAAGTGACTCGCCTAGGGTCACACAGCTAGTAAGTGTCAAGTGTCTGAGGTTGGATTTGAATTCAGGTCCTCCTGACTCCAAGGCCTGAGCTCTATACACTGTGCCACTGAGCTGCCCCACAGTAAGTACTTTCTATGTAAATATGAACTATTATAGTAATTATCTAATTATAGATCTTCATCTCTCCCTAGTGTATGTAATCTCTACTGAAAGAAATATTCTCATGGGAGAAAATCCCTAGAGAAGTCACTTACCTTTCTTAGCTCTGTTTTCAAGCCCAGGGCTGGAAAAAACAACAACAACAATAAAACAACTTTTCATAATTGTTGGAATTCATTCCTGAAGAATCCTAAAACCCTTTCCATTGTCATTTTTGAAAACTGCAAGTCGGACACTGAAGCATTAGTTTATTGCCTGTTTTTATTCACCCCTTTTCTGTATCTCCAGTGCTTAGCACAGTCTGTGATACAAGGTAGGCTTTTGATAAATACTTCTTGACTTGACTTGACTTGAATTGGTTTAGTTTGGCCCCAACGGGCAATCCAGCATTTGTTTGCCTGAAGGTTTGGGGTATGAGGGAAGAAGGTAGAGTAGGGGTGCCATGTTGCCCTTGGAAATTCTTTGGTGTGGGTTGGCATCCTAGCAGTTTGCTCCCCCCAGTGCAGAGAGAAGGAAGAGCAGCCGCTTACCCTCCCTCTTGGTCGAGCAGCCGGCGATAGGTCTCGATTTCATTCTCCAGGCGAGTCTTGATGTCCAGGAGTTGCTTGTACTCCGTGCTCTGGCTCTCAGCTTCATCCCGGACCTGAATGAGCTGGGCCTCCAGTGAACTGATTTGGTTTTGGGTTTGCGAAAGCTGGGTGCCGTACCTAGCTTCTGTCTCTGACAAGCTGTGTTCGAGGGATTTTTTCTGATAGAAGGAAACCAGTTATATAATGAAAGGAAAACACTGTGCTATGAGATAAACATCAAAGTGCTTATTTTCACTTTTAAAATAATTATGAAGGCACTTTGACAATCATTTATCTGTTCTGTTCTGTTACCACCTTTCACCAGTAAGTAGGATAATGAGCCATATCATCTTTCCGGTTGAAAAGACATTTGTAGGTTGGGTAACTTTTGAGATTCTGCTGCAGCATGGTGCAGTGGAAAAAGCCTTACATTTAGAGACAGAGGACCTGGGTTCATATCCTGCCTTAGATGCTAACTAGCCATGTGACCTTGGGCAAGTCACTTAACCTCTATGGGCCTCAGTTTCCTCATCTGTAAAATAGCAGAGTTGGACCAGAAGCCTCTAAAGACTCTTCTAGCTCTAAGCCTATGACCCAACAAGCCCACTTTGTTTAATCTTTGTTGAGTGCCTTGAGGAAGGACGAGTCACCCCAAAAGGCACCCTGAGGGGCTGTGTCTTCTTTTCTGCCTCCATTTACCTCTCATGAAAACACAGCTTCCTAAAAGCACAGAAAAAAATCCTGCTCTCCCTCTTCAGAATGTTATGAACAGAATAATGAATGTTAGGAAGCCTCCTGCCAAGAGCCAGCTAGGTGGACTAGTAGACGGATAGCTGGGCCTGGAGTTAGGAAGATCCAAGTGCAAATCCAGCCTCAGAATCTCACTAGCTGGGTAACCCTGGGTTAATGTTTGGCTCAACTGTAAAATGGAGATAACCATAATATTTACACTGAGCATCCAAGGAGATGATATTTATAAAAAATTTAACACAGGTACATAGCAGGTGCTTAATAAATTCTTGTTCCCTCCTTCCCCTTCTGTACATGATGTGCACCTGCTAATTTTAATTCACTGGGACATTTTGGTATTTTCCCATTTATTCTTTATAACCTTAAGAGGTCTTCAGTGATATTTGTTTCTCCCCCGATGCATGTATTGTGCCCCTGAGAGGACAAAGACCATTTGAATGCAATTCTGGTCTTCTGGATTCTGCCTGGCACCTGAGGCACATGAGTGAATGCTTAACAAATGTTTATAATTGCCATTCTGATATTAATTGCATAAAAAAATTGTTAGAGAGGTTAAAATTACAATGCATTTTTAATACTCACTAAATACACAAAAACATTTCTCCTTCAAGTAAGAGTGCATCTTTACCACCTCCCCAGAGATAACATTGGGGAATTAATTATGAATACTGCCCAGTGTTTCCTTAATGTAAATCTCGTTTTGTACATTTGTGGTGTTTCATTCATTCATTCACACTTTATCTATTGAATAGCTACTAAATGAAGGGTAATGACCTTTTGGTTGCTGAGTCATTTTCAGTCACGTCCGACTCTCTGTGACCCCATGTGGGATTTTTTAGGCAAAGATATTGGAGTGGTTTGCCATTTCCTTCTCCAGCTCATTTTATAGATGAGGAAACTGAGGCAAACAGGGTTAAGTGACTTGCCCAGGGTCACACAGCTAATAAGTGTCTGAGGCCACATTTGAACTCAGGAAGTTGGTTCAGTTAGATGGCATAGTGGAGAGAGGGGCCCCCCCCCCCCGGAGTCAGGAAGACGAGTTCAAATCTGACCTGAGTTGCTAACTCACTGTATGACCCTGGGTAAGTCACTTAACCTCTCTGTGCCTCCAGTTTCCTCTTCTGTAAAATGGGGGTAATAATACCACCTACTTTCCAGGGTTGTTGTGAGGAACAAATGAGATAGTAACTGTAAATCATTTAACACAGTGCCTGGCATGTAAGTGCTGTCTAAATGTTAGCAAAGCATTTAAAGCCCTTTACAACCTGCACTTTCCTGCTTTTGCTGTATTCTTAGGCTCTTTCCCCCTCTACCCTTCCTTTGATCAACTACACCAGCCTCCCACACCACACTGTAATCCACTGACTGTGCATTTTGCCCTAGGCTGGGACGCACTTCCTCCTCACCGCCAGTGGTTGATGTCCCTGGCTTCCTTCAAGACTCAGTTCAAAGGGCAGCTCTTACAAGAGGACTTCTGTGGTTCCTCCAGCTGCTAGTGCTTTCTCCTTTGTGATTCCCTTCGATCTACTCTTTTTATAGAGTGTCTGTCCCCGAAGTCTTAGCCAGTCTTAAACGTCTGTTACCTTTTTAGCTTTAAGAGCTTAAAACTCCACTAAGGTTTTTGGGACACCCTCCACATCTTGTACTGACCTAGTTATTTACATGCTATCTAGCCCATTCGATTGCCAGCTCCTTGAGGGCAGGGACTTGTCTTTTGTCTTTCTTTGTATCCCCAGGGCTTAGCACAGGGCCTGGAATATGAAGTAGGCACTGAATAAACACTTGTTAGCTGACTGACTGATTTAGTGATTGATGTGGCCTCTTGGCCTCTCAGTGTCAGGCAACTAAGACATTACAGGCATTACAGACTTGTGCCAGAGTTGCATTGGTGGAAGCAGTTTTTCCATCAGGGTCGCTCAAAGTGATGAAATCTCAAGTTTGGACCAAAAAAAAAAAAAAAACCCTACTAAGCTCAATAAGGATTCTAGCCTTAAGACAAAATTTGCCTTATGACAAATAGAGGTGTTTCAGGGGCTCTCACGTTTGTCAAGTGGATTTGATGATATCATTAGTCATTTCACTTCCAGGTTTTTCATCCTGGCAAGTTCACTGAAAACATTTTCCTGTGAGCTAGTGGATGCAGTAACAAAGTGTAAAACTTGCATTTCTGAGCTAGCCTTTTAAGGAAGGGTTCTTAACCTGGTTTGTGTAATGGACCCCTTTGACAGCCTAAGGATCTTTTCTCAGAATTGTGTTTTTACACGCATAAAATAAAAATAAAGGATTACAAAGGAAACAAATTCTATTGAAATAGTTGTGTGGTTTTTAAAAAATTCATGAACCTCTAGTTAATAATAATAATAGTTAGCATTTATATAGCTCTTGAAGGTGTACAAAGCACTTTACAAAAAACATCATCTCAGGGGCAGCTAGGTGGTGCAGTGGATAGAGCACTGGCTCTGAAGTCAGGAGGACCTGAGTTCAAATCTGACCTCAGACCGAACACTTGGTACTTACTAGCTATGTGACCCTGGGCAAGTCACTTAACCCCAATTGCCTTAAAAAAACCCCATCATCTCAGTTGATCCTCACAACAACCTTGTGATGTAGGTGTTATTATTATGCCCATTTTACAGATGAGGGAACTGAGATTAAGATATTGACTTGCCCAGAGTCAGAGAGCTCATTAAGTATCTGGGAATGGATTTGAACTCAGGTCTTTCTGACTGTAGGACCAGCATTCTAGCCACTGTGCCAGCAATTGCTTAATGTTGAGAATGAAAGTTTTACCACGGATAATAATATTCAGTAACTTTCTTGTTTCTGACATGAAGCCATGCCAATGTCTCCTTTCTGAGATTAGCTTGTATTTACTCTGCGTATATATTATATATACTTTAATGTGTGCATGCAGTTTCCCCAGAAAAATCAGGGACTATTTAATTTTTGTCTAGGTAGCTTCACTTTCTAGCTTAGTGCCTGGCACACAAATGCTTCTTGATTGACTGTTGGATTATCTATGCTGAACACAATTTGAGGTGGAGAATAATGCCAGGCGCCTTACAAGTATTATCTCATTTGATCCTCACGCCAACCCTGGGAGGTAGGTTGCTATTATGATCCCCATTTTTCATTTGAGGAACCCGAGGCAAACAGAGGTCACTAGTTAAGTATCTGAGGAAGGATTTGAAATCAAGACTTTCTGATACCAGATACAGTGCTCTAGCTACTGTATCGCCTACCTGCTTTTTATTTCCGTGTTTTACCTACCAGGGCCAAGGCAGACTGCAGCTCAATCTCCAGGGTCTGTAAAGTTCGTTTCAGCTCTGATATCTCCGTCTTGGCAGAATTGGATTCATCAGTGGCAAAGGAGATCTGCTGCTGCAGCAACTCGCTCTGAAATGATGCCATTAGGAAGCAGATTGAGTGCCATTAGACATGACAAAACTTGGTTTAATGACCTCAAGCATCCTTTGACTTACCTTGTTATTGAACCAAGTTTCAACATCTTTGCGATTCTGTTCTGCCAGGCCTTCGTACTGAGCTCTCATGTCATTCAGAAGTTTGGTCAGATCAGTCCCAGGAGCAGCGTTCATTTCCACGTTCACGTCTGAACTTGCAGCCTTTTGCAGACCTTTCATTTCCTGCATTAAGAACAATTAGTGAGCTGTAGTAACCTGGTGAAACAGCAATGTGCCACAGAATTAACTTCATCTGCAGTACGGTTTCTTTACGTTATCAGATTGCTATCATAAACAAAGCAAAATATTTGAAAGGTGATGTTTATTTTGGTGATCTAGATATATGCGTACCTCTGCATGGTTCTTCTTGATATAAGCCACTTCCTCTGACAGAGTTTCGATCTGCATCTCTAAGTCTGTCTTGGTCAAAGTCAGGTCATCCAAGACTCTTCTTAGACCATTGATGTCAGATTCCACGCTCTGGCGGAGGGCCAGTTCAGTCTCATACCTTAAAAAAAATGTTGACGATTTTTTTGGAGTTGGTCAGTCAATATGTTAAGACATTATGTTAAGAGCTGGGGAAACAAAGAAAGGCAAAAGATGGTCCCTGCCCGTGAGGAACTTGCAGTCTAATAGGGGAGAAAATGTGCAAACAACTATGCAAAAATAAGCTATATACAGGATAAATTTGAAATAACGAAGGAAGGCATAATTTTGATGTAAATTATGCCTTATATTTTTAAAGTTGTAGACTATATTAGCAGAAATAATTCTTCTTAGAAATTAATCCTTCCAATACTTTATGAAGGGGCTCTCAAGGTCATAGATTTAGAGGCTGTATGCTTCAACCCCCTTATTTTACAACAAGAAGACTGAGGCCCAGAGAGTTTAAATGACTTCCCCAAGGTCACATAACTAGTAAGTGGTAGATCTGGGTTTTGAAGTCAGACCCTCTGACTCTATGTCCAGGGCTCTATCCGTGGTGTCAGGTCATCCTCCCACTAAAAAGGCCTTGATGTTTCAGTACTTCAGTTATCTAGTAGAATAAATGCTCCCTGAAGGAGGGGTGGGGGTGGGGGGAACAAGGACAGGTAGGTGGCACAGTGAACAGAGTGCCAGGTCTGGAGTCAGGAAGACCTGAGTTAAAATCTGGCCTTACACACTTACTAACTGTGTGACCATGGGCAGGTCACTTAACCCTGTTTGCCTCAGTTTCCTCATCTGCAAAATGAGCTAGAGATGGTAACGGCAAACCATTTCAGTATCTTTGCCAAGACAACCCCAAATGGGATCACAAAGAGTTGGGCACAACTGAAATAACTGAATAACAAGAGGGCAAGGGATTATTTTTGTTTTAATTTTTTTTTGCAGTGCCTTGCACTTAATAGGTGCCTAATAACTTTTTATCAAATTGAATTGGATTAAATTATAATTTGATTGAAGAGGGGGTAGATTTCAACCCTTCTGTTACTTAGTAGATGCTTTCAAAGTTGCTGTGGTCAAAAAACTCTTTATTCTAGAGCCAGTCTGATTATGTATCTGCTCCTTCAGTGATAAACAGTCCATTGCTGTACCAGTCTTTAATAGGACCTGGCAGAATTGATGCTTTGCTGGTGTCCTCTCTGAGAATGCACAGTGGCTGCATCTTGCAAATCTTAATGTGTTATATAAGTGCTAGCTATTATAGGATTCCTGTGAGCAATGAGATTCTCTAGTGTATTTATGTAAAATAAGATTTAATAGTGGTCATTTCCCAAGATTTCCAGTAGGTCTAAGGCACTGCTGAGAAATAGACACTATTTCTGCACTTTTTTTCTGTTATAAATATCTGTATTGTAGTGGAAATTGTGGAAAGGAGAAATTGAATCTGAAGAATTGTATCTGAAATCAGAAGACTTGGGTGGGAGCTCTAGTTCAATTGTTTCCTAGCTGTACGATGATGGGCAGATTACACCATCTCTCCAACCTTCAGCAAAGTAGATTACAGGCATGTAGATCAAGAACTGGAAAGGATCTTAGAAGGTATCTAGTTCAACCCCCTCATTTTACAGATGAAAAAACTATGGCCCATGGAAGTTAATTGACTTTCCTAAGACCACGCAAATGGTAGAGTGCTGGCCCTGGAGTCACGAGGACTTGAGTTCAAGTTTCACCTCAGAAACTTACTAGCTGTGTGACCCTGGACAAGTCACTTTCCCCATTTATCTCAGTTTCCTCATCTGTAAAATGAGCTGGAGAAGGAAATGACAAACCACTCCAGTATCTCTGCCAAGAAAACCCCAAAAGGGGTCATGTAGAGTTGGACACGACTGAAACAACTCAACAACAAACTCTTACTCGAGGTGCTCTCACATTTTCAGAGCATCCAGATGTTCTTTCTACTGTCCTATGCTAGAGCAGGAAGGGGATCTTAAAAGTAATTTCATCCAACCTCCTCTTTTTATAGATAAGGAAATTGAGGTACAGAGAGAAGTGACTTGCCCAGGGTCACACAGATAGTAAGTGGCAGAGCCAGGATTCCAATCTGGCTCCTCTACCTTTAAATCAACTCAGGTATATTGTCTCTGTCCTTTATGAAAAAGGTAATATTTGTGCTGTCTACCTGAGAGTATGCTTTGGGAGAAAAGTTCTCTGTGGACTAAAGCACTATATGACCTTGTCGGCCAGTTTTTTCAGTTGTGGCCAACTCTTCATGGTACCATTTGGGGTTTTCTTGGCAAAGATACTGTAGTGGTTTGCCATTTCCTTCTCCAGCTCATTTGACAGACAAGGAAACCGAGGCAAATAGGGTTAAGGGACCTGTCCAGGGTCACACAGTTAGTAAGTGTCTGAGGCAGGATTTGAATTCAGGTCATTCTGACTCTATGCCCAGTGCTCTATCCACTGAACCACCCAGCTGCCCAAAGCACTATATAGTCTGTTATTATTAGTGAGATTTGTATTAATATTAGGTTTCCTTTCTCTCCCGCCCAACTTTTTGCCTCTTACTTTAATCTGAAGTCATCAGCAGCTAATTTCACATTGTCAGCCTGGAGCATGATGTCGGCATTGCTAAGAGCTGAATCCAAGATCTAGACATAAAAGAACATAATGTCATGTATACTAAATTTCCTTGCGCTGTGATAGAACCTTGATGAGATGGCAGGCCACCAACTTCAATGCTTTTCAAGATGATGTGCAAAGTATCTAGTTCTTAAATAACAACATTCATTCAATAATCATCTTACATTTCTCCATAAGATAATATAATTTTGGGAAACAGTGACAAATGCTAGCAATTCATTCCTAATGAATCAAACTTTGGAATCTTGGAAATGATTCTATTTATTTCCTCTTAACATGAATGATATAAGAACAAGGAAGTTAAAAAAGAAATATTCACTATTATTTCTCAATACATATTCTATTATTCAATGATTTCATTTTCCTTGGCCAAGATGGACATGGTTATAAGATGCTCTAAGAAATTAGTCCAATAGTTTTTGGTGCGATTGCAATTCTTAGCAATAATAACATTTCTTACCTTTTGTTTGAGTTCTTCAATTATCTGGTAATATTCAGAATAGTCCTGATTTTCTCCATGGCTGGTACTGCCAGGCCCAAATTTATTATACCATTCTTTGATTTTATATTCAAGCTCAGTGTTTGCCTCCTCTAGAGCTCGGACCTTGTCTAGGTAGATTGCCAGGCGGTTGTTCAGGTTTTGCATGGTTCCCTTTTCATTGCCAGAGAGAAGCCCGTTATCCCCTCCACCAAAATTGTATCCGCCAAAGGTACCGCTGAAGCCTCCACCTGAGCAACCCCCCAGACCATGCTTTTTCCCGGTGGTACCCCCTCTCCCCTGGCCAGAGCTGAACTGCCAAAGACTTGACTTTTGGACAGAGTATGACATGATGTTCCCACTTCAACCCTCCTGAAGTAAGTTCCTCCAATAGTATGTTCAGAGAGATATCAATCAATAGCCTTTTTATACAGGGTAAAGTGGGTGTTTCATGCCTGATACTGATCACTCAAAGGCTTTTTTGTTTTGTAATGACATCTGTAATACTAAATTATTTTAATTAATTATTTGTTAAACCTTCTTCTATATTTGTTTAAGGTACTGAAGATGCCTCTGGGTGTTGATTATCTCATCCTTAGAGGAATGACGCTTGTATCTTGATGTGATTTCAGCCTAGCTAAGCATCTATTTTCTTCTGTTGTATTTCAGGCCTCCACACACATTTTCTCCATTTTTGTGACTGACTGATAATCATTTATTTTTCTTTGGAATGACATGGTAGATGGGTCATTTTTTGCCCCAGATGGAATGACGTGATAGTTTTTTTTCAGGATGGTTCAGAGATTTTTGAGGTAATAACATGGGGCAAATCCTCGTCCTGTGTGGCATCTGAGGGCTCCCATGTCTTTTGATGGTATGAGGATTTAAAAACACATAACATGAAAGTTATGGATTTTAGCATATCTCTGATTACTGTTGAAGTTCTTTAAATGTATGCAAGAAGATAAGATCAGAATTGTGAAATTTTCCCAGAAGGCTTCATTACATTAAAAAAAAAAAGATTATTTGCTGGGCTTGGAGTAAGGAAGACTTGCATCCTAATTCAACCTGTAACACATACTATCTGTGTGACCATTGGCAGGCTATTTAAACACTTGTGTGGAAGATAACTCTGTTAATACTATTATTTTTTTTTTTTTCATTTTATTTATTTATTTATTTAGGTAATTGAGGTTAAGTGACTTGCCCAGAGTCACACAGCTAGTAAGTGTCAAGTGTTTGGTCTGAGGCCAGATTTGAACTCAGGTCCTCCTGACGTCAGGGCTGGTGCTCTATCCACTGTGCCACCTAGATGCCCCCATACAATTATTTATATGTGAGTTGCTCATCATACAAGGAGTTTCTAGTGCTTGGCACATAATAGAAACTTAATAAATGTTTTTTGATGACTGATGTAATCATAGTTCTAGATATCCCAACCCTAAAAAAAGTAGGAAGGTTGAGGCATAATGCATAGATCGATGGCTTGGAGTTGAAAATACTTTGATCTAGATCTAGCCTCTGATACTTATTAGGCATGTGATCCTGGGCATCTCTCAGCTCTGGGCATTTTCTCTGGCTGTCCCTCTTTCGTGCAATGTTCTCCCTCCTTCATTGTACCTACTGACCTCCTTGGCTTCCTTTAAGTCCCAACTAAAATCCCTTCTTTTACTGGACGCTCTCCCCATCCACTCTTAATTCTAATGCCTTCTCTATGTTAATTATTTTCTATTTATCCTGTATAGCTTGTTTTGTATATATTTGTTTCCATGTTGTCTCCTCCATTAGATTGTAAGCTCATTATTTTCTACTTATCCTGTATGGCTTGCTTTGTATATATTCGTTTCCATGTTGTTTCCTTCATTAGATTGTAAGCTGCTTGAGGGCAGAAACTGTCTTTTGCCTCTTTTTGTATCCCCAGCTTTTAGCGTAGTGCCTGGCACATAGTAAGAGCTTAATGAATGTTTATTGATTGATTAGTCATGTTAATCTTTATGCATATAGTCATTAACTAATTAGTTTCTTTATTCATCTACTCTTTCACTTATTTATCTATTAATTAATTTGTTTATTTTTTCAAGTCAGTTAATCTTACCTCATAATTCTCTATGATGTCTCTTAACTGATAAAATTTTAGGTCTTTTCTTTG
The DNA here is from genome assembly GCF_900497805.2 of Vombatus ursinus. Classification (NCBI taxonomy): domain Eukaryota; kingdom Metazoa; phylum Chordata; class Mammalia; order Diprotodontia; family Vombatidae; genus Vombatus; species Vombatus ursinus. The sequence goes on along the minus strand of NW_020954579.1, from coordinate 685,864 downwards.
AAAAGTATTTGGGTTGTAGGTATAGTAGGCAAAATAACTCATTAATTTAAAGTTAAACTGCTTCTTATCAGTCAATCTCCACTAAAGGTTGTTGTCCTACCAGATTTGGAGATAGGTTAGCCTACATGGAAGATTCTCTTCTTATTGGATTTAAATACTGTAGTTGAAAAACAAAAGCAAAAACAAAACAACTTTGAGCTCAGAATTCTAGGAGTGGCAAAATGGATCAAAAATTTGGTCTTTATTGCCTTGCCACAAATTTAAGTTATCTTCATTATGTCTGATATCAAGACCTTTGCAATAAATCAACAAGTTGACATAGGGGTCAGCTTCTTTTTCTGGTGGTGTTAGCAAAGTCTCATGTTCAGCAGGAATGTATATATATATATATATGTATATATATATATATTATATAAAATTAAATTTCAGGAGAGTCAGTCTGTGCTAATTCTTTGTGGACTTCCTTTCATATACTTTAGTGTACCTTACATTCAAATTTGTTTCTTTGTTTTAGTTATCCTTCTTCCTAGGTAAAAGGAAAAAAAAATGTTTAATTAAACATTCTTTCAGAGAAAAAAACCGAAGTATCTACTGACTTTGTCTAGCTTTTATGAAGTGATTGTTGTTGTTGGTTCTTAGTTTTTGAAGAGGACCAGTGACATCATGACATCATGACTTGTGCACGGATTGGAATTAAGTGAAGCAGAATTGTGCAAAGTCGTCGGCTTCACTCTCTCTTCCTGAGTCATTGAAGTCCAGCGGCAGGACAAGAGTCAGGATGACTGGCGATGGCCCAGGACACAGTGAATACCCCTGGTGTCTTCAGTGTCTGACTCTAAGTGCTCCACAGTGCCTGCTTCAACCTTCTTCACGGCCATTGGAACAAATTGTTCTCATCTGCCCATATTACAGGGGGAAGTCTTCAAATGCTTGGGGTTGACATTTCCCTAACTCACCAACAGGCTCATAGGTTTGAGACCTGTTGGTTACCCTCAACCTAGTTTACCTTGTCTGCTGAGACAGTTTTACTGGTATGTGGCCATTGTACATGCTATAGCTTTACAAGGTTATATTTACTGAGAAGACAGCAAAAATGGGCAGGTGGGTGGCACAATGGTTAGAGTGCTAAGCCTGGAGTCAGGAAGACTCATTTTCCTGAGTTCAAATTTGGCCTCAGATAAGTACTAGCTTGTGACCTTGGGGAAGTCACTTAACCCTGTTTGCCTCAGTTTCCTTATCTGTAAAATGAGCTGGAGAAGGAAATGGCAAACTACTTCAGTATCTTTGCCAAGGAAACCTCAAATGGGGTCACAAAGAGTTAGACACGACAGAAAATTACTGAACAACAACCACAAAAATAGGAAAAACAGAAGTACAAACTTTCCCCTGAACTGGGGCACACTCCCTCATTTACCACTTTGGTTCTTGGGAAGTGGGCTCAGACAGAAAACCATTTCTACTTAATATTCACCGCATGAAGTTCACTTTCAAATTTGGCAACACAGATGCCTGAGTTACTATTGCTCTCTTTGGCTGAACTGACCCATTTCTATGTGGAGCTGGGCTGGGGACTTTGCTCCTCACTGGCCTAGATTATCCACAAAGTCTGGCATAGGCTTCATCTTCTAGACTTCCCTCTGGCATCTCTTTCTCCTGTCATCCATAACCCTTAAGCTCACACCTATTCCTTCACCTAAGAGCAGAAAATACAAATGCAAAGAGACAAAAAGCAGAGGTCCATGTTCACGGGTCACACCTTGGTCTGGGTAAGGAGGTAGCAGGAGGCCGCTGCCTCTATTGTTCCTGCTATCACTCTCAGCAATAGCTGGACCATTTCCTCTTGGCTTCATGGTGGCTACAGGTGAAAGAGGCTCAGTGCTCATCAGTAGAGAAGGAAAAAAGTTAAATTGCTAATATCAATGTCATTGTGCCACATGCTGTCTGGAGGTTGTAATCTTCTTCTTTAAGTCTTGAAGGGTCCTTATGTGGGAGAGGATATGATATACCATGATATACCATCATACCCCTTATAAAACACCATTGATATGTTACAACTAGCTACAGTACATTAATATTGTGAAACTCTGCTGTAACTTGCAATCAGTCCAGTAATATAGGGGTCCTGATCTTCTCATAGCTCTCTGTTGTGTTCCCACCTGTTCAATTTTCAATCAAGAGCTACTCGAGTTACTCCAATACCTGTAGCCACTTAGTGGCCTACTCAGCTAAGTGCAACTCAATACTTTTCTTCTTAGAGCTCTTCCATGCCTAGGATCACCCCATCTTCTCCACTCAACTTATCTACCTGGAGCCAGAATGTCACGGGATCCCAGCTCTGATTCTCATTGCTGTTCAGTTGTGTCTGACTCTTCATGATCTCATATGGGGTTTTCTTTGCAAAGATCCTGGAGTGGTGTGCCATTCCTTCTCCAGTGAATTAAGACAAATAGAGGTTAAGTGACTTGCAGAGGGTTACACAACTAGCAAGTGTCTGAGGCCAGATTTGAACTTGGATCTTCCTGCCTCCAGGCCCAGTGGTCTATCCACTAAGCCATCTAGCTGCCTCTCACATAGACCCATAACTATCAACTATAAGGCCTTGGGCAAGTAATGTAAAACATGCCCAAAGTATTGTTGGGGAGGTTGCTACAAGCTAAGGAGTATTTCAAGTAGAGTTCAAAAGCTGGGAGAGGGAGGTAGGACATTGATAGCTTCCTATTTTAACTGATTATTCTTATTAATTGGGTGGTAAGCTCAGTTGTTTGCTGCTGCAAAAGGACTACAAGTACTGTCAAGGCTCTCGAAATTTCTAGCTCTAGGGCAAAGTCCCAATCTCCTACCTTTAGTCATAGCTCTTTCCCTCTACATTCAGCCCTGGGCTTTCTACCTGGGTGCCTGATAATCTCCCTCCACCAAAGGAATGCATTTATAATACTGTTTCCACGGCATCACCTACCATCACACCCCATTCTATTTTTATATAAAGTCATGATTTGGAAGAATCAATTATAATATTAGATGGGGCCATCCTTGTGTTTTATGTAGTTGCAGAGGGCAGTACTAGGACCAGTGGAAGGTAGTTACAGGACGGGTTGATTGCTACTCAGCATAAGGAAGACAAAAATAGTTGAAGCTAGCTGTAAGTGGAATGGGATTCTGCCTGAGGTGCGAACATCCTAGTCAGTAGTGGTTGCCAAGTAGAAACTGGATGTTGTAGAGAATATTCCTGCCTTGGGTGGGAGATTGGATTAAATGATCTTGAAATTGCTTTCAACTCCAACATTCAGTGATTATGATATCGGTCTTAAACTCCGATGTCATTGCACCTGTGTGGAAACTTTGATGAGTGGAAGGCATAATCATCCAGTGGGAAAAGAGAATAACCCTATCCCAAATCTTGCAAAATGAAAGACTCCATTGAGCAAAAATTCCCAGAGCTTTAGAAATCAGAATTATTAGGTAAATAATAAAAAGCTTAATTTAGAGTTCCATCTGTGATAGTAGAACTCATGTTATAGATTTTTTTGTGTGTGAATGAAAAAGCTGTTTTTGCAGCTTTAGCAATTCTAGGGATTAATACTTTGCATATTGCTAGCTCCAATAAGTTTCTCTTGAGTGAGAAGCATGAATTTTTTTTACAGAATTTAATAATTTTTCACGTTTTTCCAGGTGACCTTTTTCATCTCCTACTTCTCTGTCTCCACACAGGCTGACCCCTGCACCTGAAACACTCTTCCTTCTTTGCCTCATGGCATCCCTAGTTTCCTTCAAGGCTCAAATGAAGTACCTCCTATATGAGGGATTTCTGATCTTCCCAGTTGATGGTGCTCCTACTTGGCTCACTGAAATTATTACCTCTCTCTCTCTCTCTCTCTCTCTCTCTCTCTCTCTCTCTCTCTCTAATATATATAGTCGGCTAGCTGTCATCTATCTAGTAATAGTAACTCTATAGTATGTATATATGTCTATCTATCTATCTATCTATCTATCTATCTATCTATCTATCTATCTATCTATCTTTGTCTTTAGTTATCTCTCTACATAGTTTCCTGCACTAGACAATAAGCTCTTTAAAACAGAGACTGTTTCATTTTTGTCTTTGTACTCTCAGTGCCTAATGGGAGATGGGAAGGGAAGGGCATAAACATTTACACATAATTATAATTATACAGAAACATAATTAATTATACAGTGGCTACTCTATTCCAGGCTCTGTGCTAAATGCTTTACAAATATCTCATTTGATCCATGCAACAACCTTAGCAGAAAGGTGGTATGTTATCCCTATTTTAAGTTGAGGGAGCTGAAGCAGACAGAGGTTGGGTGACTTGCCCTGGGTTGAATAGCTAGTGCTTGAGGTCAGATTTGAACTCAGAACTTCATGATTCCATGTCCAGTACTCTATCCATCATGCCACCTAGCAAATCTATGTGCAATGGTGTGTTAAAATCCGACTGTGATCAAATATGGAACTTTCTTACCTTTGCTACCAACTGAGAGCCACTGTTATGGGCACAAATAGAGAGTCCTCCTCTTTTCAGCTTAGGTTATGTCTTTCTTAGAACCTTCAAGTACTGGGCAGCCTCTTCCCAGCCCTCTATGTCCAGCCAACGCCCCCCTCATCACTCTTCCTAGCTCTGTAAGAAGCCTGCATTGTCCTTTCAGTTCTACTCTTTGTCTCTGCTGATTCTGGCAGATCAGCGCCCCAGACTTGCTTCAGTGGAGTCTCCAGGGAAGCTGCAGGTCTCATCTAGTCTTCTAGGTCCTACTATTTATACTCTCTGAGTTTCTCCCTAAGAAGCTCTCTTGAAATGAGTGGCTTTCTGCTTACTAAATTTTATAGCTTAGCCTCACTAATTAGAAATGTAAAAGGCCTACAATTTTTGAATTCATGAGGTAAAAGATAGTCTTTTACCTGTCCACCCCCACCTCTCAGATGTTTACTATCACGATATTCTTGTTTCTTGAAGCTGGTTGCTACACTATAGGTAACTTCCTTTTGTTTTAGACTTCTTTTATTCTTTACTAGACTTTTTGGCTAAAGTCTCCTTAATTTTGACCCAGCCATACTCCTACTAGGCTTACACCTCAAAGAAATCAGAGAAAGATAAAAAGACCCTTTTGTACAAAAATGTTTAAAGGAGCTCAGTGGGGACAAAGAGCTGGAAACTAAGAGAGTGCCCACTTATTAGAGAGGTTTAAACAAATTGTGGTATATGAATGTAATACGTATTATTGTGCATAAGAAATTACAGTTTTAGAGAAACCTGGGAAGACCTGTAGGAACTGATGCAGAGTGCAGTGAGCAGAACCTGAAGAACAATTTATATACTAATAACATTGGCAAGAAAGACAGCTTGGAAGGACCTGAGAACTCTGATCAATGCAATGTTGTTAGTTGGTCAGATGTGTCCTGCTCTTCATGACCCCATAGATCATAGCACACCAGGCCCTTCTATCTTCCACTGTCTCCTGAAGTCCAAGTTTATGTTAATCGTTTCCATGATACTATCTATCCATCTCATCCTCTTCCTACCCCTTTTCCTTTTGCCTTCAATCTTTCCCAGCTTCTGGATCTTTTCAAATAAATCCTGTCTTCTCATTATGTGACCAAAGTATTTAAGCTTCAGCTTCAGTTTTTGAGTCTTTAAGTATCAACTGATTTGATGTCCTTGCTGTCCAAGGGACTCTCAAAAGTCTTCTCCAGGGGCAGCTAGGTGGCGCAGTGGATAGACCACCGGCACTGGATTCAGGAGGACCTGAGTTCAAATCCAGCCTCAGACACATAACATTTACTAGCTGTGTGACCCTGGGCAAGTCATTTAACTCCATTGCCTGGCCAAAGAAAAAAAAAAAGTCTTCTCTGACACCACAATTGGAAAGTGTTGATTATTCAGTCCTATGCAGCAATCAATGCAATGACAAACTTCAATTCCAGAGATGAAGCATGCTATCCATCTCCTCTGGGCTCAGGATACAGAATGAGGCATACATTTTTAGGCATGGACAATTTGGGAATTTGCTTTATTTGATTATGTTCACTTGATACAAGGGTTTTCTTTCTCTTTTTCTTTTTATTCAGTTGGGAGAGGAAGTGGGAAAGAAAAATAAATGTTTATTAATTAAAAAAAATTAAAATGAAACTAACAAGAAGAAAAAAAAGCCTCATTTTATGTGTCATTAAGAATCAAGTTTAAGTCATGGGATATACATCATATCCCAGTTATAGGTAGGCATTTATCCATTTGTGAATTCATCAGGGGAAACCAGACAGTTTGCAATAGTAGTCGACAGAAGCAGCAGTAGGAGTGTCTGAGAAGGAGCCACATATCCTAGATAATCTTACTTTCAGAGCAGGCATACTGCTCTGAAGAGTACGAATTTCAGTGATTTGTAGAGAGTGTGTTTTTGCCAAGAGCAAGCCACAATTCTTTTACATTTGATGAAATACTGTGCCTTTGGTATACCAAGCTCTGAGGACTAGTTGTCCTTTTGGAAGAGACTCTGGCTTTTGACTCAAGGGTGCCCTGCCATATTAACTAATAGAAAGCCGTCTCTTCAACTCAGTCACATGGCTAGCATTGGGACCCATCATGCTGACACCTAATGTTTTGGCTGGAGTCATGTCAGGGAGGAGTGAGCTCATAGCTTCTGAATTCTGGCCCTGTTTCAAGCAGCCAAAACGTAGTAACTGGATGTCAGTTGATTCATGATATGGCCAAGGATGGCTGAGCAGGCAGACTTTCCCAGACTGTTCCCCCTCATTTTGCAGAAAAGGAAACTGAGACCCAGAGAGAAGAAGTGATTTGTCCAAAGTCATATAAATAGTAATTATGACACTGAAGAGATTGAGGGAAGTTCAGAGGAAGGAGGTCATTTAATGAGAAAAAGAGAGATTTGGTCATAATAATGATTCACTTTTACAAAGCACTTACAGGTTTACAGAGCTCTTTAATACATTTTCTCATGTGATTCTCAAAGCAACCCTAGGAGGGATACTTTTTATAGTTTAGAGCGCTTGACTATCTTTTTTTTCTTCTTTTTATATTTATATCCCCAGCACAGGGCCTAGCACATAGTAATCACTTAATAAATAAATTATCTATCTATCTATCTATATATCTGTCTACCTATCTCTATGTGTCTATCTCTCTCCACTTGTCTGACAACCTCTCTATCATCTATCTCTATATTTCTCTATTTGTCTACCTCTTTCTATGTGTCTCTGTCTCTCTCTGTTTCTCTCTCTATTTTTGTGTTGGTTTATCTCTCTATTTTATCTATCTTTCTATGTTTCTCTGTCACTATTTTTTCTATGTATCTATCTCTATCTATCTACCTCTCTGTCTCTCTCTCTCCATGTCTATCTCTGTGTCTCTATTTGTCTATCTACCAATCTCCTCCCTCTATTTGTCTATCTATCTATCTATCTATCTATCATCTGTCTGTATAGATATCTATCTACCCCTTTATCTATCTCTGTGTGTCTAGCTATCTTTTTTTTTTTTTTGGTGAGGCAATTGGGGTTAAGTGACTTGCCCAGGGTCACACAGCTAGTAAGTTTCAAGTGTCGGAGGCCGGATTTGAACTCAGGTCCTCCTGACTCCAAGGCCAGAGCTCTATCCACTGCGCCACCTAGCTGCCCCTATGTCTATCTTTCTATGTTCCAAGCAGGCATACAGGACAAGAGACAGGTTTCAGTGACTTGTAGAGAGTGTGACACATTTGTGTTTTTGCCAAGGGTGAGCCACAATTATTTTACACTTAGTGCAACCCTGTGCCTTCTGTATACTAAACTCTGAGGATTAGCTGTCCTTTTGGAATAGACTCTGGCTTTTGACTCAAGGGTGCCCTGCCATATTAACTAATAGAGAGCCGTCTCTTTAATTCAGTCACATGGCTAGCATTGGGACCCATCATGCTGAGACCTAATGTTTTAGCTGGAGTCAACCCTGTCTGTCTTTATCTCTATATGTCTGTCTGTCTGTCTGTCTGTCTCTATCTATCTAAGAAACTTGAGCTCTGAAAATACTGAAAATACCTTGAGTACTCAGTGGAGGCTCAGATACCCAGGGTGTATCTAGTCTTAATGATTTCACTTAAGATAAAGTATTCTTTACCCTGAAAGGTGGTTTTATGCTTTAGTTATAATCTTAGCTTGGTTGGCCAGAATGTGGTGGGAGGTCTGTTGTTATGTTTTGGGAGAAGATAATGAAGGAAGTCCCAGTGTCCTGGTTGCTTTGTTACCATAGTTTGAGCCTGTTGTAAATTATCCTTGGTTTTCCACTTGAATGTGCCAGCCCTTTACGTAATTCATTTGTGTGACTTAGAATCTTAAACCTGTCTTTGATGTCAAGTGTCCGTGGGATAGACCAATTATAGAGATAGTTGTTTCCAACACAGTAGTTCTGCATACTGTATTGTTTTTTCACAAGGTTAATTTTTCTATCAAAGCATGATTCATGGTTGTTGTGGAATGAGCACCAAATTTGGTTCAAATCTCAGTTTTGCTACTCACTTCCTAGAGCAATTTCCTTTGCCTTCTAGGCTCTGAGTTGTAAAACGAGGAAGGTGAAGTAGATGATGTCTAAGATCTTTTCAGTTAGTCAATCAATAAACATTTAGCAAGTGCCTACTATGTGCTAAGTATTGGCCTAAGCACTGGGTACTATAGCATTGTTATTCCCATTTTGCAGATGAGGAAAAGAATGCTGTGAGAAGTTAAGTGACTTGTCATGGTCCCAGAGCTAGTGAATGATAGAGGGAGGATTTGAACCCAGATCTTTATTTGGTCAGGCACTCCATACTGTTAGTCAATAAATGTTTGTTAAGGACCTACTATGTGCCAAGCACTGTGCTAAATGCTAGGCATGCAAATATGGGGGGGAAAAGGTCCCTGCCCTCAAAGAGTTTACAATATAATGGGGAAGAAAACACACAAAGGGAAGCTGAAAAGGGAGAGGGGCAGAGAAGAAGGTTGCAGTGAAATCAAAGGAGCACAGCAGGGTAGGAAATGAAGAAATGACTATCTTGGGCCCCTTCCTGAAATAGTGGTTTTGGGACTCATTCTTCACATATACACACACACACACACATGTAAACATATTACATATATATGTATATATATATACACACAACCACACACATAAATTATATATGCATATACACATGCACAATTATACACACATAAAATTGTTCTATATGTATATGCACACATATTGTCTATATATAGACACACAATTAGATTATATACACACACTCACATAATACATATACATGTATACTATTATTGATTATACAGAGTGTCCCAGAAGTTTAAAGCTTAAAGTTGCACTAAAACTTTTGGGACATGCTGTATTATGTATCATGACCCACACTCTTGGCACTTGGATTCAAATTTCCCAAAGTTTTCTCTCAGGATGTGTTACTGATGGAATCCTAATAAAATGGCCCTGAGCCCCAATGTTCTAACTTCCTTATGGGCCCCACTGAATAGCAGGCATGTCTTGATTTAACCATATAATCTAGCTTTAACCACACCACAGGCCCCCAGACTCAATGCAGCCATTGCTTCTAGTTAGCCACTGCCCCCAGATCCAGTTCACATATTTGAACAGGTGTGTTCTTGTATTCAACCACAATGACTTCATCCATTTAGCCCAAGACAGGGCCACAACACCTAACTATCCATCTTGACCAGACAGGACCACAATAGCTAGCCATTCAGAGGGCAGCATGACCAGGATGTTTGACCAATGAACCACAGAAGGGACCCCAACCCTATTACCTAATCCCTTGACAAACCCCTCCTGCCTTTTTAATATTCATAATTTCTGTTATGTAATTGCATCTTTACCCTATAAAAATCCACCTCGCTTTCTCTGAAATTGCTGGTTCCTCTTGGAACCTAGCCTGCTCTTGAGGGGCGTCAATCCTAAATAAATGCCTATGCTTGAGTAGTGGTGGTCTGACTCTGAATTCTTTGAGATGGTGCTACCACAACACACCATGAAACCACAACATTACTGCTATTTTGTAGTGGTATTTAAGAAGACAGTGTTTACATGAATCTCTTAGTTTTCTCAATACCTGGTTCTAAATATTTTGGGTTTCCTGTGCTGACCCACTGCTACTGCTTGTGACATGAAGCCCATGCTCTCATCACTTCTCTCTGTTTTTGGTGACTTTGCAGGTCTTCCCATCAGAGCAGTGGTAGAACAAGGGCAGCTAAGTGGTACACTGGATAGAGCACCAGGTCTGGAGTCAGCAAGACCTGAGTTCAAACCTGGCCTCAGGTACTTATTAGCTGTGTGACCCTGGCAAGTCACTCACCCTATTTGCCTCAGTTCCTCATCTGTAAAATGAGCTGGAGAAGTAAATGTCAAACTACTCCAGTATCTTTATCAAGAAAACCCCAAATGGGTCACAAAGAGTCAGACACTACTGAAAAACAATTGAACAAATGTTTATTTATTTTGTCAAACATGTCCCAATTAAATTTTCATCTGGTTTGGGCAGCACTTGGGAGTTTTGCAGTCAGTTTGACATCTCTCCTATTTGGTCTCTTTTTGAGACAGTCATTCCAAGACTTTGAGTATAGAATTTTGAAACTTCAAAGTGCTCTATAAATGTTAGCTATTAATATTGAGGATTTCCTTTTCAGATATAATGGTCATCTCACCCCCAGAGATAATATCTATAAAGCACTTAGTACAGTGCCTAGATCATTGTTTATTCCATCCCATCTCATTTTAAGCATCTCATAAAAGGGACTTGGGGGGTATTTTCCCATTATGTGGGAAATTTTCTGGCATGAAGTGAAGGAAGTGGCAATTGTCCAATAGAGGTGGTGGATAGCAGCAGCAGTGGCCTTCTGGATGGTTTAAGCAGCCACCTACATGAATCATTTCTCTAGCTCTATAGGCCTCTGTCCCCCTCCTAGAGGAAAAACAAATAAGAACTTATGGTAGTCAGGTTCAGACGACTCTAGCCCTGAGATGAGTAGGGATATACCTGATGAAAGAGGACCTTCACCTTAGGAAATGTCACCCATCTACACTTGAACCGAACAGAGCATGAACATTCGAGCCAAGAACCCAGTTGGTATGTGGCTTTTGGTGGTTGAAGGGGACTGATATTGGAGCTTTCATGGCTGTCTCAGACTTTTTAGACCAGAAAGAGTTGCTGAACGCTAGGTTGTCTGAACACCCAGAGCTGGCTCAGATAAAAGGCCTCAGAAGCTTTCCATCAAAACATTGCTCTCTCTGAGTGCCGCTTATCCATGAATGGGTACAATATCTGGCAACAGCCCTTTCTTCCTCTGGTGCTAAACCAAACCAATATTTGATCTCGGGGCACCAACAAGTCCCTTTTTCTCCCTTCCTTCCCAAAGTTGGCCCTCTCCTTCCTTTTCCCCCAACTTGTTTGCTGATGCCAGGAATTCCACTGTTAGAGAGTCTTTTCTATAGCTTAAGATTTATTAGCACATTCTTCTTCCCACCATCCCTCCCCAGAATGCTATCCCTTGTAAGAAAGAAAAAAAAGAAAGAAGAGAGGAGAAAACAGTTCATCAAACCTAACCAACACCAATCGAGTCTAACACTATGTATGCCTTGTTGCACACTCAGGAGTCCCCCATCTCTGTGAAGAAGGGAGAGGTACATTTTCTTTTCTTTTCTTTTCATCTGTCTGACTTTTAAGGTCATTCTTAATCTGATTTCACTATTAACCATATGACTATGTTTCACAGTATTCTCCCCTGATAGAAGGTTGGGGATATTTCTTTCCTTCCTTCCTTCCTTCCTTCCTTCCTTCCTTCCTTCCTTCCTTCCTTCCTTCCTTCCTTCCTTCCTTCCTTCCTTCCTTCCTTCCTTCATTCCTCCCTCCCTCTGTCTCTCTCTCTCTCTGTGTCTCTGTCTCTCTCTCTGTCTCTGTCTCTCTCTCTCTGTCTCTGTCTCTGTCTCTCTCCCCCCCCACTCCCTAGAACAGAGCCGAGCACATAGTAGGCACTTAATAAATGCTTGTTTATTGACTTGAGACTGTAAGAGGAATCCTGTCAGACCTGTTTCCTATGTGTCCCTGGAACAACAGTCTCTCCCCATTGCCTGTAGCACTTTTACCTGGTACCATCATACTGAAGCATTTCATTGGATTATTTGCTAATTCTTTTGTATTTTAGTTTGCTCCCATGGCAGAGGGTAGGGGCCATCTCTCATAGTTATTTTCTATCTGCCATAGTGCCCTGGACATTGATGCTCAATAAAGATTGATTGGCTTTATTTCTCTTCTCTGCCTCTGGAGGCTAAGCAGTTAACTTGGGGTTCAGGGACTAGAAAGTCTAATCTTAAGTGGAAAGGTCATTTTCTGTGTGAGCTTGAGAAAAACAGAGAATTGTCTTTCTTTTATGTAAAATAAGGATCTTTCTTGAGAGGAATAACTAATAATACTAATCTTAGGGAAAATGCCATGCTAAAAAATCTTGAAGGGCTATTATGATTGACCATGACTGACAGCTTAATTCAGGAACATGAGCTCTCTAAACTATCCAGGCCTAGAGATGGGTGGTTGTCTAGCAGATGGAAAGTTTGCCTCAGAGACAGGAAAACTGTGTTCAAATCCTGTCTCTGACACATACTGATTGAATGACCCTGGAGAAGTTCCTTAACCTCTTAGCAGCACCCTGCTCTACTCCCTCTCCCCATTCCCAACATGCCAAGTTGTAGATTAGGTGCTGATCTGTACTGGTAGAGGGAGCTTCCTTGCTGGGACTTCCCCTCGCCAATGAAATCATGTCTGGTTTTTCTACCCCCAAACATTTATACATCACAAATACAAGTTTAATGAACTTGCAAAAAAAAGTAAGTTTATTGAAGCGCGGAAACAATTTGCTATAAGTTGTCATTTCGATTTTGACAAGGATCATTCTAATAAGAAAGGAAAAAGAAGCAGAAACTTTGATGAGAAATTCATCCACTGGGGGACTGAAGCAAGTTCTTTGGGCTCTTCAGGATTCTGGCTTGGTCCAAAGAGGTTTCTTCATTTATGACTTTCTGTTTGTTTCATTGAAAGACACTCTTGACCCCAAACTTGTTTATTTGACCTTGACCTCGGAAACATTACTGACTTGAGATGAGACAATTTTGCCATTCACGACCTCCTCTACAATGGTTTTGGTTACTCTGGTTTTGTTTGAATCTGAAAAAGGAAAAAAAAAGAAATAATGAGCAGGTCAGAATTTGGAAATACAGAGACCAAAATATAAATCACAAAAATACAAGTTTGGATCTGGATTCAATTTAGTTCCATGAGAAATCTTGAGTTCCAAGGCCCAATGATGACATTTCCCTCCTTTTAGTAGAGGGGTGGTGGGCTGTAGCTGCAGAATACTGCATGCGCTGTCAGGTAGATAGATAGATAGATAGATAGATAGGTAGATAGATAGACACACATGCCAGTTTATTTTGCTTAGTGACTTTCTTTCTTTC